>NC_066583.1:232458310-232763310 GCF_024323335.1 Lathyrus oleraceus | reverse complement strand
TCGTATTTTCTTCTGTGTGAATCATATTCCCCACAGAATTTGTGTCTTTTGCATACATACATTTGCAAAATGAGGTCTCTTAGGGACCAAAATTTGTCTCATTATTGTTATTTAAGCCCATTCTACCGCGTCGAGATGAAGATTTCTAAACTTCACTTCTCCGGCTAGAATGACCTTAAATAGGGGCATCTGTAAGACCCCAATTTTGGCCCTAAGATCCCTCATGGCCCATATCATATCATATCATGGCCTCAAGGATCAGTGCATGCCCTAGCTTCCCTCCTAGTGGGTAGGTTGCCTAGTGGGTTGATTCTGGATCACCAAGCATGCCTTGCATTTGTATATCTTTGCTTTTCATATGTTTACTAACCAAAAAGTACAAAAATATTGTCATTCTAACCTTGTTACTTGCAGCTGAAGCAATCATCAGCCAATTAGGTCAAAATCAGTCAACAGTCAGTCAAAGCAATGGATGGTGGCCATTCTTGCAGAATTTGGGCACCATGATCAATAATCAAAAGTTCATACAACTTGGGACATCATTTGGAATCAAGTTCTCAAGTAATTAGGGTTTGGAATTCATCAGAAGTGGTTCAATCATGCAAAACCCTAGAAAAGTCAACTGAAGTCAAACTTGGTCAACTGTGGATTTAATCAGTGATTTGATGGATGGAATTGATTTGAAGGAGTTCATTCATGTCCATACAAGCCTCATATATCATGCCAAACCTCATCATGGAAGAATTTGAAGCAAAATCAGAAATTTCCCAAAATAGAAAGTTGACCTATAATTCAAATTTGCCAAAAATGGAAACTTCTTGATCTTAAACTTACATCATGATACAAGCTCCAAATGAATTTTTGCCCAACATTAAAGTTGAAGATCTTGTTCTCCCATTTCCAAAAAGTCCAAGAACTCTCAAATCCCATGTATGGTTGGCAAGATATGATCAATTCAATTTCAAAAATTTGTGAACTTCAAAGGGCCATATCTCATGAACCACAAGGCCAATTTTGGTGGGGTTTTTTCCTACAAACCACATTTTACCTCCTCTTTCCAAAAATGTAAATTTCATGCACCAAAACCTCACCATGCAAAATGCCATTTTTGGACTTGACTTCTTTAAATTCAAGTGTGTGCAAAAGTTGACTTTTTGATTTAGCAATTTTTTAACAATTTGGCCATTTGGGATCTGTTTTAGATGATATTTGAGACATGTTTTGAGGCCTAATTCGTGCAGACCTTACACCTCCATGTGCATATGTTGGAAATTAGCAAATTTGCAAATGGCTTCATTAAAGTAAAACAAGCTTAGCACTTCATTAGCAGACTTAAAACAGCAAATATAAGGGTCATTTTCTGCCCATTCAACCCTAGCAGCAGCTTGAAAACGCACAGAAAACTCTCATTCTCTCATTTTGCATTTTTTGAAAAATTGCAATTTCTGCTCAAAGATTTCAAAAGGCCACGAGCTCTCTTGTTTGTTCCATGATCTAGCCAACATTTGAGAGCCTTTTCAAGCAACAAACCCCAGCTGGAAGATCATTTCATATTCTGTTTTCTTCAAGCATCTTCAATGGCAAATCGAGATTTGGACTCTTCCAAGCATCACTGAGCTAAGCTTCCTCGAGTATTCATCATTTCCAACTATAATCTCCACCTGTTTGAGCTTGAAGCACCCAAATAACCACTGCATCTCAAGTTTCTTCAAAACCAAGTAAGATTTCGACTCTCCTTTTTCTCTAATCCATGCTACGTTTCTAATAGATCCTCACATGCTGATTGTTATGCAACTTGAATCATGAAAAATGAGTGAGTATTGAATGAAATATCTGGAAATGAAGTTTGGTGTTCAATGTTGATTTTGCTCGATGCATGTTATTCAGTGTGTTTCAATGCCATTGGTTGATGGATTTGTGATGTTTGAAGTTTGTTTGTTCTATTGGTATGCATATCCATGATTTCTGGGTGAATTGATTTTTCATGTTTAAATGTTGAAGATGAAGTTACAGTTTTAAAACCCTAGAATTTGTCCAGAAATTTCATGTGAAATCGTGTTTGGTTGTTGCTGTTTGATGGTGCATGAATGTTAATGTTTCATTACCATGCTGTTTGTGCATTTCTAGTTGGATTTCGTTTTTAATGTTGTTGGCTGCATGAAGATGAAGCACTGTGCACAAACCCTAAGGAAACCCAGAATTTTCCTTTGAACCGTGTTTCTGTTTTGAACATTTGCTTGCCCTATTACTGTTCCATTGGTGACAACCAATGAGAACATTTCATTTCCCTTGCCCTGTATGCACCGTTTTGGTTAATGAGGGTCAGAATTACAAGTTTGCCACCGGTCAACCACTTTGACCTATCAATCCATGTTATTTTGTTCACTTATTCCAAATTGATGCTCAATCTTCTAAAATTCATAACTCATGCAATTCAATTCCAAAATTCATGAAATTTTTTCCATCATATTCACATGAATGTCTATTATTTTATCATGATTTTTGCTGAATTTTTGGTTGGCTGGATTTTAAATGGTATTAGGTTTCTTGACATGTATGCACATTTTACACCTTTTTCCATTTCTTTTGTGAAATTGTGATGATGTATCCAATGCCCCTGAAATTTTTTGTGGTTAATCTAAACACATTCATGTTTGTTTTGATGTAGAGTTTTTGAATTTATCTTATGTGGTTTGTGAGATATGAATTTTGGAAGTAGGGTGTGACAATTTGTGTCACACCATTGATGTGCAATTTCATGATTTTTGTTGACATGCTTCCTGACTCCCAATTAATGTGAAATTTTGCATGAACCTTCTCTTATGTGTCTAGTTGACTTGTGATTTTTCCTGGAATTAATTGTGGCATTTCCTAATTGTTTGAGATTTTATCCCCTGTTTGACCAAAGTGTTGACTTTGTGTGACACATCTTGCCAAATCCTTTGTGAAATTCTCATACTTTATTGGATGATCATGAAATTTTACATGTGCATACTAGACATCTTAAGCTTTGCCATGGTGTTGATCCCATTCATTTCTCATCTGTTTTCATTTAGTTATGATTTTTTGAAGTTGATACATGGTTATTTGACTTCTTTGAGCATGCATAAACTTGCTTTGACTTTCTGACTTTCATTGACTATCTTCCCATGATCCAATTGAGCTGAAATTTCATATGCATTCTATGTTATGGCTTGTGATTGACCCTGAATTATTTGATAATTTTTGGAATTGGTTATGATTGCTTTTGAGCTAAGTCTTGCTGTTGACTTCATTGAGTATATTCAAATTTGCTTTGACTTCATGATTTTCATTGACTGCCTTCCACTTGTCCAATTGTGATGAAATTTTACATGCTTACCATGCTAGGTGTTAGGATTGATCATGAATTATTTGGTGATTTTTGAAAATGTTTGAGTTGACTTTTGATGCAAGTCTTGCTGTTGACTTTTATGTGCTTTCATTTGCCATGTTTTGACTTCCTTTGCTTATGAAATCATGATGATGAATGATATGCATGTGGGACCAATTGAGTTTGCTTCTTGATTGTTTAAACTTGATTTTGGTTGACTATACCTTGCTGTTTTGACTTTCTCATTTCATTTTGACCCTAGGCTTGTCCTAGTGGTCTTGTTGCTTATGTTTGAGCTCATTGTTTCAGGTTAAGCACAAATGCTTCAAAGAGAACAATCCAATTTGTTTGAGCTTGATTGTTTATCATGTGCTAACCTCTTTGTTTTGTAGGTTGCTTGGCTCATAAGCATTGTGCCTTGTGCTTTGCACATTTGCCTGTCTGTTTTGACTTTTAATTATATCTCCTTCTGATTTAAACTGTTGAACTGTGTACTGATTTGTTTGACTATTTCAGGTACCATTTAGTTGCTTAGACTTGCTTTGCTTTGCTATTTAGCAATTTGCTTTGAGGTAATCCCTCTTTCTTCATGTAGTCTGGAGACCCGGCCTGTTATTTGGCCGGGCAAACTGTCTGAAGTCCTCCTTAAGAGGCAATGCTTGTGTGTGTTTAATTTTGTCCCAAGCAGGAAAAGTCCTTCAAGTAAGGCAATTGGTAGATCAAAGGGATAAGCAACCTATCCCCCACTATTCAGTGAGTCTTCTCATTGCTCCCATTGCATGGTTGTAGCATTGAGATCCAAACCCAAGATCAATCGAGTCAATAATCTGTGGAGAGAGTTCCTACTTTCTGAACTCCCACACTTTCTGAAATGCTCTCCCTGATCAGGGATAAGAGCAATGAGGCACACCCCTCATCTCCTTTCATCTGCTTCACCTTAGCCCCTCAATGGCAAGGTTAAGAGCGACTTTTGACCCTATTCCAGTTGGCCTCAGTGCCCAACCCTCTTGTATGAGCCTCCTTGTTTGGTTATAGAGTGTGCTGTTTGATTCTCATTTGATTGATTGCTTATCTTATATGCACATGTTTGCTTGTATGCTCTATGCACTCATCATCATTTATTGCTCATCAATGCATAATCATCTCATTTGTCCTTGTGACATTATCATTGTTGTTTACCCATTGAGGACAATTGTAAGACCATCCATTGGCCATTGCTCCTGGGATATGGAAGTGAGTATAAGACCATCACCTTGGCCACTCATCTTATCTTTGCTTGATGCATTTGATTGTATGTGAGGATGTAATTGTAAGTCCCTGCAAGTTGGCATTTGCTTTCCTATGATCACATGTTGCTTTGTTTGTTTGTATGTGAGGATACAATTATAAGTCCCTGCAAGTTGGCATTTGTATTCCTAGGACCATACTGTGGAGGTTAGAGTAAGCCCAGATAGATTGGCATCTGACATCCATGTTTTGCTTTTGTTTATGTGAGGATGCAATTGTAAGTCCCTGCAAGTTGGCATTTGCTTTCCTATGATCATATGTTGGATATTGGTATAAGTCCAGACAGATTGGCATCCGGTATCCAAGTTTCTTTTTGTTTTAGGAGATTAGTATAAGTCCATTGAGTGGCCTCTGATATCCATTTCTGTTTCAGGAGACTGGTGTAAATCCATCTATTGGTATCCGGTATCCACCTTTTATTTCTTTGTTTGAGGAGATTAGTGTAAGACCATTGAGTGGCGTCTGATATCCAGTTTTGTTTTAGGAGATTGGTATAAGCCCAGTGATTGGCATCCGATATCCGCTTTTGTTGACTTTCTTGTTTGTTTATTATTATCCATTGCTTATTCCGAAGGACACACTTGAATCATCTTCTATATGATTTCAAGAAGTGAACCTTCTAAGAAGTTTTATAATCCATACCCATCCATTCATCCTCATTATGTCCTAAACTTTTTCACACTTTGATTTCAAACTTGACATAGATATTGTGCAAACATCTTCATGTTTTCAAACTAAAAACCTGGACCCCAAGTCCTTGACTTTTTTTCAAAACTCCATTTCATAACACTTCTTTCAAATCAATCTTAATCATACTTTGACTCCATTTTCATAATCACAATCAATTAACTTCACCCATTCACTTGTTTTGGCTTTGTCCATTGTTAATCTTTTCATGCATTAGCCATAGGTTTCAATTATCATTGTGGTTGATGTAAATCTTGCCTATCCTTAGTGAGTCGACAGTAAGACTTCCGTACTGAAAACAGGGCTAACCCCTCTAGTACGTCGAAGCTATCCTCGCATGGTGGATGTTGGTCTTGGTCGAGTTTTCTCCCATTGATAATGAAAAGCCTCAGTGCTTGTGTTTAAAATTGAATCCACCAACTTTTGGAAATCTTTTAGCCGAACTACGGCGTTTTGATCCTTACCTTTGATGGAAGGTACGTAGGCAGCGGGTTCATCCATTCAAACCCAATAAAAATTGTACATTCTTTTCTCATCATCCCAATCATGTTTGCACAATACTTATGTCATAACAAATAACAATTTAGTACAACAAGTGTGAAAAGGGCTCCCTAGGAGTACCTAGGACGTGATGGGTGCCTAACACCTTCCCATTGCGTAATTTACCCCTTACCCAGACTCTCTGATCTTTTTATTAGTTTTCTACGTGTAAAACTTCTTAGGCTTTTGTTCGCTTTTTAGCCAGTCCTTTGGATAAATAAAAGTGTGGTGGCGACTCGAAATTTCATTGTATGCCTTGCTTATGGTTTAATCGATAAATCATATAGCGACGAATACACCGCTACACCTTCGTATAGGACTTCCTTTCTTGCTTGAGCTTTCCTAAAACACAAACAAACATTATCCCCTCTTAAGGATACGTTGACTCCTTCTACTACAGTTGAGTAAGTCTCCAAAGGTCGAGCATCAGGTAGATTGCGCAATGACGTTGTCCACTTAAAAAACACAAACCAACGGGAATAGTTTAGCCGAACTACGGCAACTCTGATTCTCATGTCCAGATGAGATACGTAGGCACGAGATGCGATGTCTTGTCGAGTTTGACTAACAACTAACGTTAATTCTTTTCTCTCGCCCTCGTTTCGATTGAGACCTCCCCTTTCTCTTGCCCTAGTTGCAATCGAGACCCTTCTTCTTCCTGTGCAAGTTAGGTTAGGTGTGGCTTGCTTCCTGTGCAAGTCATGTTTAGGATAGGCTTGCTTCCTGTGCAAGTTAGCTAGAAACCTTAACTTAGGGACGACTTTGCATGACAACATCTAGGCTCGAGTCGTAGTCTCCCTAGTGTTGTGTCTCCCTCTGTTATCTGGTTAGGCTAGTCCTTTTTCCCTCCGTAGGGGAACTACGTCGCCCTGATCCTCATACCAGATGAGGTACGTAGGCAGGAGATGAGCTGATCTCTCCGGGCGCCGCCCTTTTTCTTTTTTGTGTGTGTTTGGCAACTATTAGGCTCGAGCTCTAGTCTCCCTATTAGTTTGTCCTTTCAACCTTTTGTGTTCCTTTCGACGTCTCAGCGTCTCTTTTTGTTTGCGTGGCAACTATTAGGCTCGAGCTCTAGTCTCCCTTTTAGTTTGTTTGTTCGCCTTTTTTCTTTTTCAACCCTTTGTGTCTTAACCACCCTTGCGTGTGTTTTGGTTCGGATGCTGATGTAAGTCCAGTTATTGGCATTCGGGCTCCATGTTTGCCTTTGTCTGTTTGTTTGTGTGCGTGTCAGCCGAGCTACGAATGCTCTGATTCTCCTTCGTCCAAGGAGATACGTATGCATAGGATGCGATATCCTAGCGAGCATGTGTCGTTTCCCCAGTCCGAACTACTTTGACTCTGATGTCTATGCCTGATAGACTAAGTAGGCCCAGGATACGACATCCTGCCGAGTCAGTCTTGTCTGTTTTCTTGTGTCTCTTTCAGCCAGTGTGTGTGTGTGTGTGTGAGCAGTGTTTTAGCAACCATTTTCCTTTCTATTGTGCGTGGATCCCGTCGAGTACCACGGATGCGTAGGGGTGCTAATACCTTCCCTTCGCATAACCGACTCCCGAACCCATTCTCTTTGGTCGCGAGACCATGTTCTTTCCAGGTTTACTTCGAGCGTTTCCTTTCCCTCTTTTGGGATAAATAACGCACGGTGGCGGCTCTGTTGTTGTTCTTGTTTTCCCGCCGGTTTTTCGCGTAATGCGACAGTTAGCTTGGAAGGATCTCTGGGGTTTCCTGTTTCTGTAATTGCTGTTACCTCGGATCTTTATCCGTGTGGTAGATTTCTGATCCCTTTCGCATTTTCCCCGCATTTTTACCGCTTTCTTAGCTGGAAGACCTCGATAGGAGGCAACGTTTTGTGTGTTTACTTTATGCAGGTTCCTTCGTCTAGGACTTCCCTTTTGCATGCGCGTTCCTAAAACGCCAACAAACTTATTGATTTTTCTTCTCCTAAGAACATGTTTACTCCTTCTACTACAGGTGAGTAAGTCTCCAAAGGTCGAGCATCCGGTAGATTGCGTAGTGACATCGTTAACCCTTAACCCATAGGTAGTCGAACTACGTTTTGCTCTGATTTTCATCCCCGATGAGATACGTAGGCATAAGACGCGATGTCTTAGCGAGCACACCCCTCTTTAACCCATAGGTATCCGAGCTACGAAGACTCTAATTCTCAGATTCAGATGAGATACGTATGCAGTGGATGCGACATCCGTGTGAGTCATTTTCTTTTAACCCTTCTTTTAATAAGTAGTACATTAGATAAACGTACACACTTTTCCCATCCCTTCAATCATGTTTGCACAAATAAATTTTCACAAAACAATAACCTTTACAACAAATATGAAAAGGGCTCCCTAGGAGTACCTAGGATGTTTTGGGTGCCTAACACCTTCCCATTGCATAACCAACCCCCTTACCCAGATCTCTGACATTTTTACTAGTTTTTGATTCGATAAAACTTTTAGGTTTTTGTTCGCTTTCTAACCATTCCTTTGGATAAATAGAAGTGCGGTGGCGACTCGACTTGTATGATTTACCTTGGATTTAGTCAATATCTCTAACGGTAACGAATACCCCGCTACAGCAGTCACACTGGTAGCAAACCAAATATGCCACATCATATGTCACAACATCATAAAGGAAGACAACAGAAAGGGAAACATCAAAGATGGAGATGTCATTACTGTGGAAAATTTGGCCACATAAAACCATTCTGCTATAATCTGTATGACTATCCTAGTCCTTCTCATCATCAACCTAGACCCAAACATCACATACCTGTCAACAGAAAACAATGGGTTCCTAGGACTGGTGTTACAAACCTGATAGCTCACACTTCCTTCAGAGTTTCAGCCAAGGAAGACTGGTATTTTGACAGTTGGTGCTCCAGACACATGACTGGAAACAAAAACCTGCTAACTGGCCTTCATCCTCATGCAACCAGCTATGTAACCTTTAGTGATGGAGCAAAGGGTGAAATCAAGGGGATTAGTAAGCTTAACTTGCCTGGAGTCCCTAACCTTGACAATGTCCTACTTGTTAAGGGACTGACTGCAAACCTAATAAGCATCAGTCAACTATGTGACCAAGGTCTAACTGTAAACTTCACAAAAATTGAATGGCTGATTACTAATAAAGAAAATGAAGTGATCATGAAAGGAGTCAGGTCTAAGGACAATTGCTATATGTGGAGTTCTCAAGAATTGGTTATTTGTCAATGTGTACTCTAGCCAAAGAAGAAGAAGTGAAGATATGGCATCAAAGATTGGGCCATCTGCATCTTAAAGGAATGAAGAGGATTATATCTGTTGAAGCTGTTAGAGGAATTCCCAACTTGAAGATTGATGAAGGAAGAGTTTGTGGGGAGTGTCAGATTGGAAAACAGACAAAGATGTCACATCAGAAGCTCAGACATGACACCACTTCCAGAGTGCTGGAACTTTTCCATATGGACGATGGGACCCATGCAGGTGGAAATTCTTGGTGGGAAGAAGTATGCTTATGTAGTGGTGGATGACTTCTCCAGATACACCTGGGTCAATTTTATAAGAGAAAAATCTGATGTATTTGAAATCTTCAAGGATCTTTGTCTAAGACTTCAAAGAGAAAAAGAAAGTCAGGTTATCAAAATCAGAAGTGATCATGGGAAGGAATTTGAGAACAACAAATTTGCTGGATTCTGTGCATCAGAAGGAATTAGTCATGAGTTCTCATCTCCCATTACTCCTCAGCAAAATGGTGTCGTAGAAAGAAAAAATAGAACTCTCCAAGAATCAGCCAGAGCTATGATTCATGCTAAGAAATTGCCCTACCACTTCTGGGATGAAGCTATGAACACAGCTTGTTATGTTCACAACAGAGTAACCTTGAAGAAAGGGACTCCTACTACTTTATATGAAGTCTGGAAAGGGAGAAGACCTACAGCCAAATACTTCCATGTGTTTGGTAGTAAATGTTATATCTTGACTGATCGTGAACAAAGAAGGAAGATGGATCCCAAGAGTGATGAAGGAATATTTCTGGGCTACTCAACAAACAGCAAAGCATTTAGAGTCTTTAATTCCAGAACAAAAGTAGTGATGGAATCTATCAATGTTGTGGTTGATGATCAGCAGACTGATGTCATAGACGATGTTGAGACATCCCTAAATGATCCCTCAGTTGATTTCCCAGACAAAAGTAATGAGAGTGAACTCACTCAAGTTGAACCTGAATATGACAAAATTAATAAGGGACCCTCGATCAGAATTCAGAAGGATCATCCTAAAGATCTCATTATAGGAGACCCAAATAAAGGGGTCACAACTAGATCAAGGGAAGTGATCTCACATGGTTGTTTTGTGTCCAAGATTGAGCCTAGGAATGTCAAGGAAGCCTTGACTGATGAGTTCTGGATCAATGCCATGCAGGAAGAGTTAGGCCAATTCAAGAGAAATGAAGTATGGAAACTGGTTCCAAGACCTGAAAGAATAAATGTCATAGGAATAAAGTGGGTGTATAAGAATAAATCTGATGAACAAGGGTGGTTACTAAAAATAAAGCAAGATTAGTAGCACAAGGATACACTCAAGTTGAAGGAGTTGACTTTGATGAAACATTTGCCCCTGTAGCTCGCCTTGAGTCCATTAGACTATTGCTTGGAGTGGCATGTATTCTGAAGTTTAAACTGTTCCAAATGGATGTAAAAAGTGCCTTCTTGAATGACTACTTAAATGAGGAAGTATATGTTGAACAACCTAAAGGGTTCATAGATCCAAATCTTCCAAAGCTTGTGTACAAGTTAAGGAAAGCCCTCTATGGTTTGAAACAAGCTCCTAGGGCTTGGTATGATAGACTCACAGTGTTCCTCACTAACAATGGATACAGGAAGGGAGGTATTGACAAGACCCTATTTGTTAAGAATGAAGGAAGAAAACTCATGGTGGCTCAAATATATGTGGATGATATTGTGTTTGGTGGGATGTCAGATCATATGGTCGAACATTTTGTAAAACAAATGTAGTCTGAATTTGAAATGAGCCTTGTTGGAGAGCTGACCTATTTTCTTGGGTTACAACTCAAGCAGATGGAAGATTCTATCTTTCTATCTCAAAGCAAATATGCCAAAAACATTGTTAAGAAGTTTGGCATGGAGAATGCAAGTCATAAAAGGACACCTGCTCCTACACATCTGAAAGTCTCCAAAGATGAAAATGGTGTTAGTGTAGATCAAAGTCTCTACAGAAGTGTGATAGGAAGTCTGCTATATCTCACAGCAAGCAGACCTGACATTGCTTTTGTTGTAGGTGTTTGTGCTAGATATCAAGCTGAACCAAAAGTCAGTCACATAAACTAAGTGAAAAGGATACTAAAATATGTCAATGGCACCAGTGACTATGGGATGTTGTATACTCATGGATCTAGATCTATGATGACTGGATATTGTGATGCTGACTGGGCTGGAAGTGCTGATGATAGGAAAAGAACATCAGGAGGATGTTTCTTCTTGGGGAACAACTTAATATCATGGTTCAGTAAGAAACAAAATTGTGTGTCCCTGTCCACTGCTGAAGCTGAATACATAGCAGTTGGAAGTAGTTGTTCTCAACTGGTTTGGATGAAACAGATGCTGACTGAATACAATGTCACGCAAGATGTCATGACATTGTAATGTGACAACCTGAGTGCTATAAATGTTTCTAAGAATCCTATTCAACACAGCAGGACAAAACACATTGATATTCGTCATCATTTTATTAGAGAACTAGTGGAAGAGAAAATCATAGCTCTGGAGCATGTTACTACTGAAATGCAATTAGCTGATATATTTACAAAGGCTTTGGATGCTAATCAATTTGAATGTATAAGAGGGAAATTGGGGATTTGTATCTATGAGAATTTATAGCAATTAATTTGGAGTGAAAAAGGTAATAAAAATATTGTCTGCCCACTTAAAAAAAAGTGCCACATTTATGGTAAATCATTACCTAGTATTGGAACTTCCATCTATAGCATTTTCACGTGCAACCTCAGCTCAAACATTTTCACCTTCCTCAAACTTCATCGACCTTCTCTGCTAGGGCAACATAAATCCTTTCACAAGCTCAACAAGATGTCACAACATCCTTCACCTTCTAGTTCTAAAAACACCAAACCTGCGCACAAAGCTAGAACACCCTCTATGGATTTTCTTAATGAAGACATTTTGGAAGTGATTCCCCTAGCAGTCATCCCAGGTGACGCTCCTGGTCCACCCTCCACTGCAGGACATACTCAAGGTAATAGTTCTGATAACCCTACCTCTAAGGATGACATACATAATACTGATCATGTCATTAGAAATCTTGTTACGAGGATCCTTAATGAAGGACACTCAGTAAAGGGAGTTTTGACTCCTCTATCGAGAAGGGACCCCTCTCCTGAGGTTGGACCTTACAATGAGAAAGATGATGAGTCATCTAGGTCTAAAAAAGATATAGCTGCTAAGGGACTATGCTCTTTAGGGCAAACCTTGCCTAGTAAGAAATCTGTAGACGCTTATCAGTCTAAGAAGCATAAGAAGGTGATTGACTTGGAAGAAGAAAGCTCAGATGATGAAGATGACAGCTTGCTTCATCACTTGAAGCTAAGTGTTGCAAAGAGGATGAAGACCAGAAAGGGTAGGTCTGTGGCTGAGATAATGACAGCCAAAACTGGTAAGAAGGCTACTGCTGTAGGTCCTTCAAAGTCTTGGAGTAAAGTGGAGGTAAAGAAGAGAAAAGTAAGAGAAAGTTCTGATTCAGAGGAATATGTTGAAGACGATGTCCCAGACATCTCTCCTATCAAAAAGTCAACTGTTAGAAAATCACCTGCAAAGGTTGCTGCTGTACACTTGGATAACATTGCCTTCCATATTGAAGATGGTGCAGCAAAGTGGAAATTTGTAATCCAAAGGAGAGAGGCTGTGGAAAGAGAACTGGGAAAGGATGTTGTGGAGGTTAAAGAGGTCATGGACCTGATCAAGTTTGCTGGATTAATGAAAACTGTTAGTGGGTTATCTCAGTGTTTTGAAGGTCTTGTTAAAGAGTTTGTGGTGAACATCCCTGAGCACATTGCTGACAAGAACAACAAAGAGTTTTGTAAGGTGTTTGTTAGAGGAAAGTGTGTGAAGTTTTCTCCAACCGTGATTAATAAGTTCCTAGGAAGAGGAACAGAAGGTACTGGTGAACTAGAGGCCACTGTAGCACCTCAAATTTGCACCTCCCATTTTGTACATACATTTTCATCATTAGGTCATTAACATTATATTGTCCACTGCATAGCATTGCATTGTCCTTTGCCCAAGTGCAAGCCATCAGACAAGATTAGGTCAACTGGTTAGGAGGATCAGTCAAGCAAGCAAGCAAGTGCAATTCCTATTGAAACAAAGCCCTATGGTTGGTTCAACATGTTCATGTGACCTAGGGATCATTTTGAAGTGGTTTGGCCAAAGATTGGATGATCAAAGCTCAACAGTCAAGCTGAATTTCATCTAAAACCCTAGAAAGTCAACTGTGGTCAACTGTGCCTGAAATCATGGATTTGAAGGTGGGAGATGGTTGGAAAGGCCTCATTCATGTCCATACAAGTCTCATTTGACATTACAAAGATCATCATTGAAGAATTTGAGGTCAGATGAAAAGTTTCCAAAAATAGTAAGTGACCTGTAATTTCAAACTGCCAAAAATGGAAAGGTCTTCTCCTCAAATTTACATCATCATACAAGCTTCATATGGAATTTGGTCCAACATGAAAGTTGAAGATCTTGCTCTCACCTTTCCAAAAAGTCCAAGAACATCCATTTCTCATTTGTGGTTGGCAAGTTATGATCAAATCACTTTCAAGAAAAGTTGAACTTCAAGGAGGCATAACTCTTGAACCAAAAGGCCAATTCATGTGATTCTTTTTTGAGCAAACTCCATTTGACATGAGCTATCATAATCCATCATTTCATTTCATCATAAATCATCACATAAAAAGTCCATTTTTCAAGTGAACCAATTTGAATTTTGGTGGGAAAAAAGGTGATTTTCAAAAGTACACATGATTTTCATGCCAAACCACTTGCCATTGCCTTAAAACAGAAATTTGGACTTGCTGCAAGTAAAATTACACTGTTCCATTGGTTCTATTTGAAAAAGGGCATTTTGGCATTTTTGCATAACATGATCAATTCACTAATCCAATTCATTTTTGCTAATCATGTTTAGCAAGCTGGATTAACAGGTGGTATAAAGCACTAATTGTAACAGAATTCTGCATGAACAATTCACAATCTCAGATCCAAACTGAAAATCTCTCAAATTCTCTCAAATTCTTCCAAACTTTTTTTTCTCTTTTCCATCGAATTTCACCATTCCTTTTGTTTGCTCTTGTCCTAATCATGATCTGCAGGATATTTTGAAGATCTGTTGAAGAAGAACATTGAAAAGTCTTGAAGAATCGCATCTGTTGAAGCCTTGCACCTTCCATGGCAGTTTGAGATTTCTTCGAATCTGAGCATTGTTGAGCTAAAGAACATACTTCATTCATCTTCCTCTGCATCATAGATCATCTGTTTGCACCTTTGAAGCTTTGAATCGAGCAAACCAGCTGCTGCATCATCAAAGAGGTAAGAATTTGAATCCTCCAAATCTTGCAATTCTCATGTGGCTTTGGTTGATCTTTTATTGCTGAGCATGATGAACTTTGAATCGTGCATTTTCATTAGATATTAAGGAAGTTATCTTGATTTAAAGTTTGGTTGCTAAAACTTCTTTTGATCGATCCTTTTGATATGAGTGAAATTAGAACAAATCAGTGCTGGATTGGTGATGTGCATGATGAGATGAATCGATCCATATACTTTTTATGAATTTCTGTGGCCAAATGTTCTTGATGATTATGAACAGCATGAATATGATGATGAATGTCCAGTTTTCGTTTCCAGATGATGCATTGATCTTCATTTGCCAGGATTTGCATGTGATTTTGTGTTTTAGCGCCATGAGCCAATCAGAACGCGCCATGCACTTAAGTGAAACACAGAGTTTCACTTAAGTGGCGCTCCTTTTTGAATTAACCAGGGGATCGATTCCCCGCTCCCACAAAATCCATTTGCCATGTGTTATTTTCTTTCATATATGTTAATCATGTTCATGCATTCCTTTTCACATTTTTTAATTTTCTTTTACATTGCAAAAATCATAACTCATTCAATATAAATCCAAATCACATGCAATTTTTTTGTGACATGATCCTTGTGATGTCCTTTATTTTTTGATGATTTTTAATAAATTTGTGCACGGTTGGGAAAAATAATTGCCTAGGGTTTGTTTTCACATGCCATTCCTTGCACATAGTTTGCCATTTCATTTGTGAAATCATGATGCTTAGTTGGAAATTCTTGAAATTTTGTGTGCATAATCTAGACACCTTGAGGAGCATTTTGGTATATAGTTTGTGATTTTTGCATTCCTGGATTGAGAGATATGACCTGATCATTAGAGGTGTGACAATTTGTGTCACACCATTTCTTGTGCAACTTCATGATTTTTGTTACCATGCCTATTGAACTTGAAATTACCTGAAATTTTGCATGTTGGATCGTCTGGATGTTAAGTTTGAATGAGAATTTGTGTGGATTTTTTGAGTGCATTTCCAATTTGATTGAGATTTTCTCCCCTGTTTGACCAATTGTTGACTTCTTGAGAGACATGATTTTATTTGATTTGTGAAATTCTTGTGGGTTATTGGATGGATTTGAAATTTGGCATGTGTATTATAGACATCTTGAAGTTTGCCATGGCTTTGGTTTCATTCATTTATCATGTTTGGTTTCTGTTTTATGATTGCTTGAAGTGGATGCATGTTTTGTTGCCTTGTATGAGCTTGTTTGAGTATGTGTTGACTTTATGAATTTGATTGACTTGCTTCCCTTGGTCCAAATGACTTGAAATTTGGTGTGTATCTCATGTTATGAATTCTGTTTAACCATGAATTTTTTGGGGATTTATTGAATTGTTTTGATTTGGATTTGAATTGAACCATTCTGTTTGGTCCTTTGAGGTTCTAAATTGCATGTTTTGTACTCTTTGCTTCATGAAATGATAATGGTTGATGATATGAATGTGAAACCACTTGGACTTGTTTCTCATTTGATTGATCTTGATTTTTGATAAGTTTCATGTTCTGTTTTGACTTTTTGATCCCATTTTGACCCTAGTCTTGTACTAGTGGTTAGTACTTAATGTTTGAGCTTTGTTTCAGGTCAAAGAGCACATGTGCTTATGCTTGATGATGCTTACTCAATTGGAGTTGGTTTGTTGCTTGTTTATGACTAACTTTAAGTTTGTTTTGTAGGCATTGAGACTTATGCTTATGCCTTGTGGCTTGCACCTTTGTGCATTGATGCTTGTTATCTGTTTGTGTTGTGGGCTTGTAATTGTCTGTTTGCTTTTGTTTGTCTGGTATACTGATCATATTGGATTGATTTCAGGTACCTTAGTTGCTATAGTTCCCTTGTGAACTTGTGCTTGCTTTGCTTGCTAGCTTGAGCACCGAGGTATAATGATCTCTTCTCCATGTAGTCTGGAAGACCTGGCCTGTTACTTGGCCAGGCACCTGTCTGAAGTCCTCCTTAAGAGGCAATGCTTGTGCTTGTTTATTTTTGTCCCCAAGCAGGAAAAGACCTTTGATAAGGCAATTGGCAGATAAAAGAGATATGCAATCTATCTCCTGCTAGTCTGTTGAGTCATCCCTCTGCTCACACCACTGTGTTGATGCATTGTGGATAGTAACCCAAGATCCTTGTACAGTTGTACAGTTGAGTCAGTGTCATAAGTGTAGAAGGGTTCCCACTTTCTGAACCCACACTTCTTTGTCTGAAGCTCTCCCTGGCCAGGGATAAGAGCTGTGAAGTCTCATCTTCACTCACCTTTCATCTGTTTCACCTTAACTCTCAATGTTAAGGTTAAGAGCTAACATCACCCTGATACAGTTGGCTTGCCTTTGCAGCCTAACCCTTGTTTGAGCCCCACTTTGTGTGTATATAGTGTGTGCTATTTGTGATTGTTTGCTTTGCCTTGCCTGTGCTTTAGGATAGCTTGCTCCCTGTGCAAGTTAGCTAGAAACCTTGACTTAGGGATGATTTTGCATGATAACATCTAGGCTCGAGTCGTAGTCTCCCTAGTTGTGTCTCCCTTTGTTATCTGGTTAGGCTAGTCCTTTGTCCCTGCGTAGGGGAACTACGTCGCCCTGATCCTCATACCAGATGAGGTACGTAGGCAGGAGATGAGCAGATCTCTCCGGGCACCCGTTTTTGTTTTGTCTTGTTGTGTGCTTGGAGTCCGGTATAAGTCCATCAAGTGGCATCTGGTTTCCAGTGTGGGTGTGTTTGGTTCGGAAGCTGATGTAAGTCCAGCGATTGGCATTCGGGTTCCATGTTTACCCTTGTTTGTGTGGTTTTGTTTGGCATGCGTGAGCCGAGCTACGGATGCTCTGATTCTTCTTAGTCCAAGAAGATACGTATGCATAGGATGCGATATCCTAGCGAGCATGTTTTCCCCGTCCGAACTACTTTGACTCTGATGTCTATGCTTGATAGACTAAGTAGGCCCAGGATGCGATATCCTGCCGAGTCAGTTTTGTTTGTTTTCCTGTGTCTCTTTGAGCCAATGTTTGATGTTTGTTTGAGCAGCGTTTAGCAACCATATTCCTTCCTTTTGTGCGTGGATCCCGTCGAGTACGACGGATGCGTAGGGGTGCTAATACCTTCCCTTCGCATAACCGACTCCCGATCCCATTCTCTTTGGTCGCGAGACCATGTCTTTTCCAAGTTTACTCTGAGCGTTTCCTTTCCCTCTTTTGGGATAAATAACGCACGGTGGCGGCTCTGTTGTCTTCGTTTCCCGCCGGTTTTTCGCGTAATGCGACAGCCACAGACAATGAGGTCTATAGGAAAATAACTGTTGGACAGGTCAAGGAGTGGCCAAGCAAGAAGCATCTCTCTGCTGTAAAATTAACTATGAAATATGCTATCTTGCACAAGATAGGGTCAGCAAACTGGGTACCAACAAATCACATCTCTACAATCTCAAATGCTCTTGGAAGGCTCATATTTGCTATTGGAACCAAGCTTAATTTTGATTATGGTAGATTCATGTTTGAACAAATTGTCAAACATGCTTCTACAAATGCAGTGAAGCTGCCCATAGCTTTTCCCTCGATAATTTGTGGGATAGTTCTGAGACAACAACCTGGAATTCTGAGCACAAGTGATATCCCTAGTAGAAGAAAACCTCCATTGTTTGTTCATTACAAATTATTTGAAGGCAGTCATGTCAAAGACATTGTCATGACATCTGCTGTAAAGAAGCCAGCCTCTCAAGGTGGTCTGATTGCTGAACTGAAAGAGACCTATAAGGAATTGGAGATTGGGATAAGGGTGGCTAAGGCTAGGAAAGAAGCTTTAGAGGTTCTGATTAATAGCTTGGAGCAAGGTGATATAGAAAATGTTGGTCAAGCCAAGGAAACAAAAGCCCACACCTCTAGTGAGAGGTCTGAATCTCAAGATAAATCAAGTGGCAGTTCTGGGTCTGAAGCTGATGAAGATGCTAGCTCCTCTGACGGAGTGTTGGTGAAGATTGTTCCCCTGTTATGATGATGTGCTGTTTTGGATGCCTTGATGTTTGATGTTTTTTTGGCAGTCTTATTTTGACGCCTTGATGTAATTTCTTGGGTTCTTTGTGATTTCTCTGGATTCATTTTATCTCAGCTTATATAGTTGTGTATATTTGTGATTCTGTAACACCTGACACTCTCTTTGACTAATAGACATTTATTTTGTCGCATTGGTATATTTGGTCTATTTTGACTAAAAGGGGGAGAAGTAGATAGCTAAGTAGCTAAAGGAGAGCTGCAGTTAATAGCTAAAGGAGAGCTGCAGATAATATATGATATGAAGTAGCTAGGCTATAAACAAATGATGTTGGAAAGGATGTTTTGTGTAGTACAGGTGATGTTGAAGGAGATGTCAGATGGGGTGATGTACGTTACAAGTGTTGTTGAAGGAGATGTCTGTGTTGAACAGACTGAGGGGGAGAAGAAGCACATATATATATGTTTAATGTGTGTTTACTAGTTGTTATGATAGCTAGTAAATATGTGGTTTATTACTTCTACTGGTAAACTGCTGATGTGTTTTTATTGTACTCTTGTGAACAAATGGACTGATGTATGTTTTAGCCAAAATTTTCCAAAGGGGGAGTTTGATGGTTCTATGTGTTGGCAGCAATTTTGGTAAAACCTAGAGTGTTCACAAGTTGTCACGAGTGTTGTCTTGACATAAGATAACTTGTACCTGCAGGATGTTTAAAATGTGAATATGCAGGATTTTTATTGAGATGTCAGACCCGATGTCATGACATCTGTATATAGAACATTCAGTCTGAATGTTATGTATTGTATGATTGCGTTTTTTATGCTAATCTATGTATGATTGAAGAGATGATTAAACACACACTCAATCAGTAATTACAACGAGATATAATCAGTTGTCATGAGAAGATATGAATGGAAAATAGTTTTAGGGTTTTGTGATGTCCAAGCCCAGCCAAATGCTTCTATATAAAGGACATGGAAAACCTGGCTTTATACACAAGAAATAACGAACAAAATATTGAGAGAGAATAAGGGTTTTAGTCTTGTGTGGTTGTGTGTATTGTAAGCCATTCATTCATCCATAGATGATTGAATTGGACTGATTTTTGAGTTGTAATTTGTCCACTCTAAGCTTTGAAGCATGAGTGTGTGTTTACTTGATTGAAGCTTTTAAGCAAGATCAAGTGTGTGTCTTTGAAGAGTGTCTTCTTTTCATTGTAATTCTTGTTTTATATCACTGATGTGATTGAGGGGGAGTGAGTAGGATCTCATATCTAAGAGTTCTTAGGTAGAAGTCACACGGGTAGCGGTTAGGTGAAAAGACTGTAACTTGAAGTTGTTTACTGAGAGTCTTTGAACTGATTATGTTTAGTGGATTTCCTTCCTGGCTTGGTAGCCCCCGGGCGTAGGTGAGTTTGCACCGAACTGGGTTAACAATTGCTTGTGTCTCGTGCATTACTGTTCTTTATCTTTTATCCTGTTTGTATTGTTCAGATATTAGTGTCATGACATTACCTTCGACATCTCATATCTGATACCAGAATTTCAATATGGCATACCATGCTCAGATGAGGTTCTGGCGAGAACGCTTTTGTCTTGCATGCCTTATACACCAGACAGAGTGTTATCATGAGAACCATCGATTCTGGTTTCCATGTAAAAACCTGTTTGTTCTTATTAGAACCTACCTATGAGTTGGGGCGGGTGTTACAAAATAAGCTTTCATCATACCCGGTTTTCTCAGAATTACGTCAAATTTTTGAACTTGAGACACTCAATCAGCTATCAAGCACAACAACTATCTGTTGATATGGAAACCACATTTGCAGTCATAAGCATTGTTATGTTCATTATCTTAACACACATGTCTTTGTATTTCCAGGTGTTTTTAATTCTTGATTCTCGTTGTTTAAGTCGTCTCTAAAGATGGATACTGGTAGAGGTGGACATAGTTCTTACAAGTTTCCTGAGGTCGACCCGGACTCCCTTCTCGAGATGGTTGAGAGATTCCCTCTTGACAATCTGGAAATTTTCAAAAGGGATTATGGGAAGATTGTAGATTACCTCAAAGTTCCCATCAGCAAGTATCAACACAGTGCACTTCACACTCTGTTATAGTTTTACGATCCTCCTTTGCGGTGCTTTACCTTCCCAGATTATCAGTTGGTGCCGACTTTGGAAGAGTATTCATGTATTATGGGAATTCCCATCAATATTCAAGTTCCTTTCCACATGTCTATGGAGGTCCCTGATTCTGAACATATTGTTGTTGCCCTTTATTTGGGCAAATTTATGATGGATGCTAATCTCAAGACAAAAGAAGGACTCCCTAGGTTTCATCTAAGCTTCCTTTTGACCATTCTGGGTGATTTGGCTAAAGAAGAGAATTGGAAGGTTTTCAACACTGTTTTGGCTTGCAGTATCTATGGCATTGTTTTGTTTCCCAACGGGGTTGATTTTATCGATATGAACGCCATTCGTATCTTCATGATGGGGAACCCTGTACCAACACTTTTGGGAGATGTTTACCATTCCATTCATTCCACAAATCACAAGAAGAGAGGTGGCTTAATATGGTGTTGCGCTCCTCTTTTGTATCATTGGTTCCGAAGTCATCTCCCCTGCAAAGGAGTGTTCGTAGATAACACGGAAACCTCGAAATGATCCAAGAGATTGATGGGTCTTACTTCTAATGACTTGGTGTGGTAAAGCATGAGGTTGGATAGGATGGAAAGGTCTGAGGTGATTGTGAGTTGTGGAGAATTTCCCAATGTGCCACTCATGGGCATTAGGGGAGGTATAAACTACAATCCTTTGTTGTCTCAAAGATAATTAGGCTATACTTTGAAAGGACCTCCAGAGGATAAAAGTATACAAGAATCTTTGTTTTACAATGTGATTGGTGATGTTGAGATGATGAAGAAGGCTGCTAAGGCCTGGTGCAACATTTTGTGTAAGGGAAAATAGTTCTTTGGCAAGAAAGATTGTGTTGCTTATCCTCCTTATACATACTGGATCAAAGAGAGAGTTCAAACTATCTTGTTGCCTTTTCCGATGGAGAAGCCATTATATCCTCAAGAGCTAGATCACCCTAATTTTGTGCCTAGAGAATACTTTAACCAGACTTGTCTTTTGAATAAGAATTTGAAGCAGGAAAAAGAAGAGTTGAGCATGCAAGTTTTTAGCTTTAGGAAAGAAAAGATGGATATGGCTCATAAACTTAGAGAAAAGGATGAATTGCTTGGCAAATATGGTCTAGCTGTGGATGGAAGTGTCAGAAAGAAGACTAAAATTGACAAAATTAGAGGGGATACTTCTACAGTTATTGAAGAACAAAAGAGAGTTCTTAAAGAGGTTGAAGAAGAAATCAAGCAAAATCATCGAGAGCATGAATCACTTAAAGTATCCAAATCCAAGATGGAGAGGAGGTACAAAGACGAGATTAAAAGATTGGAGAAACAACTTCAGGATAAGAATGCTCAATTCGAAGAGGAAAATACCCAGAGGATAGGAGTGGAAATTCAGCTCAAAGGAAGCCACATTCATTTGGAGAAAGTTGTGGAGGAGATTGTAAGCCTTAAAACTAAGTTGAAAGGAAGAGATGATGCTCCCTTACAGATTCAACTCCCAAAATGCAACGAATGTGAGAAGTTGATTGACCAATGTAGGTACTTAGATGGTATGATTTTTCGAAAAGACGAGGTTATCCGAAGCCTTGTCCAGAATTGTAATCAGGAAGAGGCAAAGAAGTTGTTTGAAGAGTCCAAAGTTTGGAGCTTGAAGTATCTCAAGAGCGGAGGACCTTTGACCTATGTGAATTGGAAAGATTGAATTTGTCTTCTTGTTTTATATGTAGTGGCCACCATCAGGATTGTTGATGGGGTCTTTTGATTTGTACTTTTGCTTTGATTATCAACTTATTCCTCTTGTAAGAACTATTTATGTTACTCTGGTTTGTTAATGAATTAGATGTTCGATCTATCCAGTGTTCATTGTCTATCTTCTATTACCTTTCGCTTATATAACTTGAATCAAAATTTTAGGACCCTGGAATTATACAAACATGTAATTATATGCATTACATTCATTCATACATTCATACTACATTCATAACAGGTTTTCTGGTCGAACTTCTCTTATTGACTCTGCTCTTCTTAGCAGAGATTGCAAATCCAGTCATTCATCGTTATGCCACAAGAAGCAACCAGAGACATCAGGTAGATCAAATTCAGGCTAACATTGAAGAAATGAGGAACCAAATGGATGCTAGGATGACACAGTTCGTGGAGGCCATTACCAATGTGACTCTTAATCAAGAAGAATTTGGGGCTCTTGTGGAGAAACCTCGTGTTGAGAATGAATGACCTGAGTTGATATACGAAGATTTTTCTATGGGGAAGCCTCGTCCCAATGTTGCTTTGAATTTTGCTGGGCCGAATTTTAATGATCAACATGCTAATGGTTATCATGCTCGTAATTAGGGTCTGCATGGAAATTTCCCCCCACCTCCACCACCACTCTACAATCATGGAGGACCACATCTCATTGTTGGGGACATGCAGGGGCATCCCAATATAAAGGGAAACCCTCAAATGCAAGAATTGGAAATGGATCGTAACGAAGATATGTATTCAATGCATAACAGTGACATAAGTGCTCATGTTGATGATAAGAAATAACGTCTGTTGGAAGAAAGGTTGAAGGCCGTATAGGGGCAAGGTGTTTTAGGGATGGACATTACTGACCTGGGACTGGTTCCAGGGGTAAGGGTTCCACCTAAGTTTAAGGTTCCTGTCTTCGACAAATATACTGGTATAACTTGTCCAAAGACACCTGTCAGAGCTTATTATCGCAAGATGTTGGCTTATTCTGAAGATGAGAGGTTGTTAATTTATTTTTTTCTAGGATAGCCTAGCTGGGGAATCGTTGGAATGATATATGCATATGGAAAGAACATACATCAGAAACTAGAGAGATTTGGTGAAAGCGTTTGTGAAACACTACCAATACAATATTGACATGACACCAAATAGGACCCAATTATAGAGTCTGACTCAGGGACCCAATGAGTCATTCAAGGAATACGCTCAGAAATGGCGTGAACTAGCTGCTAGAGTTCAACCTCCATTGATGGAGAGAGAACTGGTTGACATGTTCATGGGTACCTTGCAAGGTCCTTACTATGATAGAATGGTGGGTAGTACTTTACTGGTTTTTCTGAGTTGGTGATGATTGGAGAGAGAATTGAAGTTGGTCTCAAGATGGGTAAAATACAGTCAGCCACTACTGGTAGTTCTGCAAGTGGAGTTAGTAAGAAGTTGTTCAGTGGTTACCCTAAGAAGAAGGAGGGTGAATCAAGCGTTGCTTATATTCAGAGAGGTAGAGGTAGACAACAATACCAACCATAACATCAACAACACTATCAATATCAACAACATTATCAACATCAACATCACCATCCACGTCAACAACAACAGGTGAATGTTGTGGCCATTCCAGTCACCGCAACTCCTCAGTAACAACAACCATAATACCAACAGCAACAACAACAGTAAACCTCTCCTCGTTGCAATTACAATCAGCCAAGACAACCCAAAATCGAGAAAGTGTTTGATCCGCTCTTGATGACTTATTCTCAAGTACTCCAACATTTATTACAATTGAAGTTGGTTAATTTGAGGGGAATGCCACCTCCTCCTGGGAGGCTCCCTGCAGGTTATAATCCTAATGCTTGTTGTGAATTTCATTCTGGAAGTATAGGCCGTGATGTGAAGAATTATTGGGCCCTTAAATACAAAGTGCAAGAATTATTGGATTCCAAGGCCATTCATTTTACCTTGGAAAATGGGCCTAAAGTTATTCAAAATCCGATGCCAGCTCACGGCGGACTTACTATTAATATGGTGTAAGAGAGTGAGAGTTTGAATTTAATCATGGATGTAAACCTTTTGTCTACTCCTTTGCCGTGTGTTAAGAGTTATCTGATCCAAAATGGTATTTTTCCTGGGTGTCCCCCAAATTATTGTGAATGCTAGAATCGGCCCGAGGGATATGTTAGTCTGAGGATTGTGATTCAAAATTTGATCAATGAAGGTATCCTATAGTGTGACAGGATCGTGAAAGACGAGAAAGTTGAAGAGACAGATGTGGCAGTAATTTCCATTCCATATACTCCTGCAAATATTCGGCCGCCTGATAGGCCTACTCCCTTGACAATCATGTTTCCTGGTCCTATACCTTACTCCAATGAGAATGTTGTACCTTGGCATTATGGGTCAGATGTTTATTACCATGGAGTAAAGCAAGAAGGGAGGCGTTCCGAAGACAAACCAAGTGAAGACACAAGCTTGAATGTTGACAACTTTGCCGGTACAGGAAGAATTACCAGAAGTGGTAGGGTATATTCTCCACAAAACGTCCAAGATAATGTTGATGCCATGGAAAGAGCTAAGGGTAAACAAGTGGTGAGTGATAACTCAGGATCCATACAAGTTAATGCTCCCAACAAATGTACTTTTGGAGTAAGGTCTGGTAAATTACTTGGCTTTTTGATCAGTGAAAGAGAAATATAGATCGACCCTGCAAAGATAAAAGAGATTCAAGAGATGCCTGAGCCAAGAACCAAAAAAGAAGTGTGTGGGTTCTTAGGGAGGTTAAATTACATTGCTAGGTTTATCTACAATCTTACAGCTACATGTGAACCAATGTTCGAATTGTTGAGAAAGGGTCAGGCAGTGGTGTGGAACGATAATTGTCAAAAGGAATTCGAGAAGATAAAAGAGTACTTGTAAGAACATCCATTTCTCATGTCTAGACCCTTAATCATGTATCTCATTATCCTCGACGAGTCGATGGAGTGTGTATTAGGTCAACATGACAAGTCTGGCCGAAAAGAGCACACAATACACTACCTGAGCAAAAAGTTTACCACCTGTGAAATCAAATATTCATTGCTTGAGAAAACTTGTTGTGCTCTAGTGTAGGCTGCTCGCCGACTAAGACAGTACATGTTGACCTACACTACTCTTTTGATTTCGAAAATGGACCCGATCAAATATATTTTTGAGAAGCCTGCTCTCACAGGGAGGGTTGCCCGGTGGCAAATGATTTTAACAAAATATGATATCTAGTATACGACTCAGAAGGCCATCAAGAGTAGTATAATTACTGACTACCTAGCTCATCAGCTTGTGGAAGATTCGGTGAATTTGATCGAAGAGATTGCAGGTAAAAACCATGGAGCAATGATCATGAAGATTGATAACATGTATGCTATCAATTTGGCCAAAAAGTTGATAGCTCATGGAAGAAGCAAACACATTGAGATGAGATACCATTATCTTAGAGAGTAAGTGACAAATAGGAAGTTGAACTTGGAACACTACATAACTCAGAATTAGATTGCTGACATAATGACAAAAATTGTGCATGTGGATTGTTCAAGAGATTAAGATCTATGATGGATGTAGATAACTTAGACATAATGAATTATGTGGTGTGTTAAATATGTAATTCTTTATGTTAAGCATGATTGTAAATTCGACAGAGTTAAAGTTGTTTGTAGTTGATATAGTCGAATTTAATTCACAAAAGAAGAATATGCATGTATTCGATAGAGATTCGAATACAACTTGTAGTAGTCAAGTTGTGTGTATTCGACAGAGATTCGAATACAACAAGTATTAGCCTAAGGTGTTTGTATTCAATAAAGAGTCGAAATTAGATTTTGTTAATTATTTTGAGATTGTTTAATGTGCCAGCAATCACACTATAAATAGGAGGTCGCCTATTGAGATAGAGAGAATTCAAAGTTGTGAACTAAGACCGAGAGAAAGTCTATATTCATTAGAATCAATCCAATTTCTCTTCTCCTTTCCCTCAATTCTATTTTCTCTCTCATTACTTCAAAATTTTATTTCTCTTCAAATCATTGTGTTGGGAATCGTCTTACTATCAATGATTAGTTGAATCACTCGACTGAAGAGTAAAGAGCAAGACTTTTAAATCAATCAAATATGTGTTAAATCTTATTCTTTAAGATGGTTCCAACAGTTATTGTCCTCCAGTGAGATTGCAAAGCACGTTTCTTATTCTTATCTCTTTTTTTACGATCAATCTAATGGCTGCTTAAGAATACTTGCATCTTTTGCTGTTATGTTTTAGACCTTTTGGTTTGTGATATGTGCCCATCTCTAGGATTTAATCTTTCTAGATGATACTAGTTAAGTAGTGCTTTCTTGGTTATTAGTTTCCGCTTTTTTTAGTTTTGAAGGGACGCATAAATAATGTTGTGCAGTTGCAAAGCATAATTCATATTATTCTTGGTCTTTATCTCCTTTTTGATGATGACTGGTTAATGAATTATGAATCTATTGCCTTTTTAAGAACATTCGCATCTCTTTGATTTAATCTTACTAGATGATGATTTTAGCTTAAGCAATGTGTCCATGATTAATAGTTTTGGTCTTGTTTTAAATTGATGCATAATGAATGTCCTGCAGTGTGATTGCAAAGCATTTTTCACTCCCACCAGTTAAGCTTGACGGCTGAGGATGCCATAAAAGCAGCTGCTAATGATTATGAAGCCAAGAGAGCTTCTGTGCGTTGCTGCCACAGGAGACAAATTTTTGCCACTGTGATTTCTTCCATTTCTTGAATTATGGAAAAAAAATCGTTAGTATGATTCTCCTGTGATGCTAATGAGTCGATTGCACATCATTAAAACATCTTTAATCAGACTTTTCTTGGTTGGAGCTACACTGACACGTTGTATTCTCATGTAGTCAAATAAATACTTGCACTGCTGGCTATAGTTTGTTGTTTGCATGATTTGTTTGACTTTTCTCCAACCAAGCAAAAGATGCAAAGCAAAAGAATCATACTTGTATTGCTGAATATTCTCATGAAGTCAATTACTTCTGTTTCAAGTAAATGAAGAGTCATGCAGAATATACATGATAACAATACCTTATTCTTGAAAGAAGCAAATGGGTTAATGATGCAAAATCATGTCTTTGAATAAAAAATGGCATATATACATGTTACTAAATGACAAATCCAATTTTCAATCTAATTTTAAAAGTAAGAGTCTGAAATTGACATCATGAATGTGGTTAAAAAGGTTGTATTTAACTCACCAAAAAATGCTTTGATACAAATTTAATTAATACTTGTTCTTCAATGAATAATTCACAATTGAATTCAAAGCAACCATCACTACGAGGAGAACATAGGCATTAGGCACTGAATGAATAATTATTGTTTAATATAAACATATAATGTTTCAAACGTACCCTTCAACCTTTTCCAAACTAATACACAGGTGAATAAGATACTGAATGACAATCACAGTGATGTTGGATTTTCTATAACCAACTTTAATCTTTGTTAATATCATAGTGATGTTGGATTTTCTATAGCCAACTTTATTCTGCTGATAAAATCATCAACGGGCATGGTTCCAAGCTCCCCACCAAACCTAGATCTAACTGTAACTGTTTGTGTTTCAATTTCCTTTGACCCAACAACAGCCATTAAGGGAATTTTCTGCTTTTCAGCATTTCTTATGAGCTTTGGCAGGCGTTCTCCGTGACAAACCTCAGCTCGGATGCCATATTTTTTCAGTTTGTTAGTCACATCCTTGCAGTACTCAAGCTATTTGCAAATGCACAAATATTTCTCATTAACTCACTGCCCATCATACAAACAAATCTGCAAATAATTCATAAGTAGTCAAAGGTTACCTGGGCATCTGTAACGGGCAAAATCCGAGCTTGTATTGGAGAAAGCCATAATGGGAAATCACCAGCATAATGCTCTATCAGAACACCAAAGAATCTTTCCAAGGATCCAAGCACTGCTCGATGGATCATTATAGGTCTCTTTTTTTCTGAGTTTGAATCAACATATGTGATGTCAAAACGTTGAGGTAAATTAAAATCAACCTGTTTCAGTTGAAAAAGAATTAAGTCAAGCAAATAGTGAAATAGTTCCAACTTCCATGCAAATTGCTTCACTCAAAATCAAGTAAACAATATACAAGTATATACAAGCAATAACAGTATAGCCCCAAAACAGCTAATTGTTTTGAAATGAAGCTCTTTATCACATTTGGCTAGACAGCTAATTGTGATAGCTCACTTAGGTTTTTTGAGTTAAAAAATATTGAAAAATCAAAATCTCCCACCCAAAACAGCTTACCTCATGGGTCTAGCAAGCTGTTTTTGATTAATCCAAACAGGACATAATATGTCATATGCACTTATTATAAGCATGTTCAAACAAGACCAGATCAGATTCATTAAATCAAAAACTATCAGATAGAGGCAAATGATTGCTTTAATATTTCAAAGACTTCTTAAGTTAAGAATTGCCTGTATTGTTGAACACTGCCACTTCCTCCCAAGAGCATCCTCAATCTTGACATCTATCTTTGGCCCATAAAAGGCACCTCCACCATCGTCAATTTGATAGCTCCAACCTTTATCATCCAAAGCATCTTTTAAAGCAGAGGTAGCTTTTTCCCAAATATCATCATCTCCAACAGACTTTTCAGGCTTTGTAGATAAATTTATTTCATACTTTTCAAAACCGAATTGCGACAACGTTTCTTCAGTAAGATCCAGGACACCCCTGATCTCATCTTTAATCTGGTCTTCTAAACAAAATATGTGCGCATCATCCTGTACAAAAGAAATTCAAGTCAAACAAGAACCGAACCAATTTATGAGCATGCAGCTTAAAAAATGAATTAAAACTAAATGCAGAAACTTTGAGACGGCAATGCAATATTACACATTAAGTTATTACAGGCCATAGATTTAGAAATAAAAGAGGTAATGGAATCAACACTCGTCAAGTCCAAGACAGTCATGCGTATGCAACCTTACCAGTCTTGGAAAGCTCGCTATCTATTATGTAAGAGTCGTGAAAAACATACAGAATTAACTTCAAGATAACGGAATCAACATTTTCATTGAAATCTCTATAATTCACAAGATAATGAGCCAAGTATAACAGCAAACCTGTGTGAAACCTCTAACGCGGAAAAGACCGTGTAAACTTCCAGACAGCTCATATCTATAAACAGTCCCCAATTCTGCTACCCTAATAGGAAAGTCTCGATAGGAATGACGCTTCCTTTTGTATACCAAAATATGATAAGGACAATTCATTGGTCGAAGCTGATAAAGCTCGTCTTCAATGCTCATCTGATCATACATATTTTCCTTGTAGAAGTCCAAATGACCGCTGATCTTCCAAAGATCAGCTTTGGCCACGTGTGGTGTATATAATAGATCATAACCACGTTCTATGTGAACTTTTTTCCAAAAATCTTCAATTATGTGTCTGACAATAGCACCCTTTGGGTGCCAGAAAACTAAACCCCCGCCAGCATCCTCCTGCATAAATTTAATAGAAGTCCAATCCATTAAATGCAAGATGTTATTCATGAATCAACAGTTATGTATCCACAAAATTAGGAATCATAAAAAGAAATGTAACTCGTCTGACTTATAACAACAATCAAAATAGAAAGCACAATCAACTTGAAGGGCAATTATATACAGCATCACAGCACATTGATTTGTACCTGTATAGAAAACAAATCAAGATCTTGCCCCAGACGCCTATGATCCCGACGTTTAGCTTCTTCTTTGAAGTGAAGATAAGCTTTCAACTGCTCTTCACTCTCCCATGCAGTGCCATATATCCTTTGCAGCATTGGTTTTCTTTCATCTCCTCTCCAGTAAGCACCAGCAATAGACTCAAGTTCAACTGCATTTCTGTTAATGTTTCCGGTAGATTCAACATGCGGTCCAGCACATAGGTCCCACCATTCCCCACCTTCAAGGAAAAAGGAACATAAGGTAAGGTAAAAAAACATATGAAACACCTCAGGCAATAACTTATTTTTTCAATACAAACGTGAGACCTGAAAACACTCTTTCTGAGCACATCTTTGCCTCTTCTTTGTTATTCTACTCTACACTTCCATCTTCACTCATCCAATATCAGACACACTATATTGTCCATTTTCATTCTGCTGAAGAATGTTAATTAATCAAGTTAAAGATGGAAAAGAAGTTCAGTGCTCTAAATACTTGGACTTAGTGGCCATATCGTTCAGAGACAACTGAAAGATATAATCTCCATATACTAGTTTGAAGGTGGCCATGCAAACCTCATAAATAATTACTGTTACTGACTTTACAAATATGGTAACAAGAAACAAATTCTTGCCATATTAAAACAAGGATGAGAGAAAAAATGCAGAGTGGCATGGACTAAGAGAATCAAAAAGTTATGCTATGACTCAAACAACTTGTGAACTTGTGGAGATGATGATGAGATTGACTTCAGGAGTATTTAGGCCTACACAAACATGGTGCAAACAAAATGAGGAAGATTTTCACTTCATCAAAGACAAACCCCTAAGTGGACTTAATTCTGCTAATTATATGTGAAATGTGGGCTTACAACCTATTCTTGAGGGAGAATTTTAAAATATAACACCAGAATGACTGAAACTGAAATAGATGCACACAAAAACAGAGCCTAACAACCCCAAAGTTAGTAGATCCATGCAACAACCATTATCTCCCTATAGGTACAAGAATGTCTAATATACACATGCATGGAGCATAACAATCATGAATTTAGAGTGCGCAATCACCATTTCTTTTTCTCTCTACATCCTTCACCCTCTAGCTTTTAAAATTCAGCATACACAAAGTAAACAAGTGAAAATTGAAAAGAAATGGAAGGTTACCAATATGATAAATTGTGATGGGTTCTTCTTTGATGCCTTCCAAAATCTCCATCTTGTATGGTTCATTCAAAGCCAATATTCTTCTATGAGCTTCATCTCTTGAAACTTCTTCTCTTACAAGGGGAAAATTTTTGCTAATAATTCGATCCTACAGACAAAATAAAAAATAAATAACTACATACCCTAAATATGTAGCATAATGCAGAGTTCATGAAGCACACAAACAACCACATAACTACCAAATATAAAGGACTGATTCAGTTTACCATCTCTTTCTTGATTTTCTTCAAATCTTTATCAGTCAAAGGCTCCATATCAAAGTCATAATAAAAACCATTTTCTATCCAAGGCCCGATTGTGACTTTTGCTTTAGGGTAAAGCTTTTGAACAGCCATTGCCATCACATGCGCACACTGCAACCCTGCAACTTATTAGTGAAAAATAAAGATATAAAATCATTCAGCAACTAGTATACACTTATGTAAACCAACAAGTCCTCTCCCATAACATACCACTTATTAGTTAATTTTTTTTTGTCTATAGATTAAGTGGTAATAACCACTAAAAACTCACAATCATTGTGAGTATCATGTTCGAACTCTGGTGATAACACCATTGGTTTCTGTCTTGAGCTATGATTTGCCAGTTTAAACATTATTTTTATTTATCATAAAAACAACGTTAGGATAGAATTTTCAATTTCTAATGCTAATAGAACAATCTAGATTAATCCGGTGAACTACAGAAAGTGCAGCTAAACGCAACAAAAGTTGAATTGAAAATAGTACCGTGTGGCGGATTTTGAGAAGGTTGTTGGAGGATTCATTAGTGGGGAGAACAACTCGGTTTTGGTCGTCGGAATCGAGGAGCGCGGCGGGTTGGGAGGGGCGTGTGGCGACGGCGAGAGTGGTGAATTTTCTGTTGAAGAGGGTTGGAGCTGGTGAGCGGAGGGAACCGAAAGCCAAAGGTGTTCGGGTTTGTGATTTAAGGAAATGAATTGAAGATGAAGTAATTGAGGAAAAAATTGTGGGAAGGGTAATGGTGAAGGAAGCCATTGATGCAAGTGTGAGTGGTTCGAGGAGGAGAACGAACTGGATTCAGAAGTCCACCACCCTCATCTAAATTTGTATCCACAGGATATGGTTGATTTTAATTTCATGCGTTTAGAAAACTATAAATATTAAACAGACTTAGATTTTTTTGAATTTGGTCCTAGTATTTTTTTTTATGCAGGTAGAAAACTATAAATATTAAACAGACTTAGATTTTTTATATACCCAATATTTCTACGGAAAAAATGGTGCTAGGAAGACTTGAACCTATGACCATTGCTTTAACATATAGCTTTAACATGATAACACATAATTTCAAACAAATATATATATTACATATACTATTAATTAGTTTAATTATTTAATATTTCAATAACTTGTTTCAATTATTTAGTTTATTAAATAGTTAAGTTATTAAATATTTTAATTATTTAATATTTTAATATTAAAAAATTTAAATTAGTTTAAATATTAATATTTCATATTTTAACAATTTAATATTTTAAATATTTAATATTTCAACTATTTAATATTTCAACTAATAATTAGTTTATTAAATATTTTAACTGTTAAATATTTCAACTAATAACTATTTTATTAGAAATATTAATAATTGAATTAGTTTAAATATTTCAACTATTAATATTTTAACTACTAATATTTCAATTAATATTAAAAAATTTAAATTAGTTTAAATATTAATATTTCATATTTCAGCTATTAAACTATTTTAACTATTAAAATATTTTAACTAATTAATTTAAATATAAGTTATTAATATTTAATATTTCATATTTTATATTAATGTTTTAAATAATAATTATTCTAATTATTATTTCAAATATTTAAATACTTAGTAGTTGAAATAATAAATAATGAAATACTAATAGAACTATTTAAATAATTAAATAATTATTTAATTATTAGTTTTAAATATTAAATATTTAAAATAATAATTAGTTTAATTAGTATTCAAATATTAATATGAAATATAAACTATTAAATATTAATAGTTTATATTTAAACTAATTAGTTGAAATAGTTTGATAGTTAAAATATGAAATATGAAATATTCATATTTAAACTAATTTAAAAATTTTAATAATAAATTATTAAATAAATGAAATATCTAATAAATTAATTATTTAATAAATTAAATAATTGAAATAAACTATTGAAATATTAAATAATTAAACTATATATATATATATATATATATATATATATATATATATATTATATATATATATATATATATATATATATAATATATATTGCAATAAAATAAACAAATGTGTTGGTTGGTCTAGTTGTAATGTGTTACCATGTTAAAGCAATGGTAATGTATTCAAGTCCTCTTGACACCAATTAGTCTAATCAGCTTTTTTTAACAATAGACTATTTAAGTTTATTAAACAAATTAAAAATAATTAACTATATAGGTACCATTAAGACATTGTCATTATTCTTCCTATAATATCCTTCAATGTTAAAATAATCAATTATCTATCTAACTAAGCATAAAACATACCTAAGCTCTCCCTAATTTGCTCTTTTCATTATTTATTTTTCCTTAATTCATGCCCTTGACTAATAATAAAGTATCCACCAATTACATTTGTCGGATATGCCAAGTGGCGACATGGATTCAGCCCCTACTACATCATTTAAATTTGACTCTGCAATGTTTTCCTTTATTTGGGTAAACACAACAACTCATAGTACTAACACATTCATTCATCCATTAGTATTCAGTTTCAACTTTTACATTTATCTGAATAATTATCCTCCATTCTCTCTCATCACCTTCTTCTAAGATTGCACGTGTTTTTTGAAGGTGAGTTCATTACTTAGTCCTTGAATGTATTTTTCCTTTGTATCCTATGAAGATCTGTTTCATTTTTATGTATATGGTGATTTTCGAACTTTTCATTTTGTTAATTTTTCATTTTCATATTTTATTTGTTCAACTTTTCCAAGCTTTCGTTTTTTTGGTTTGGGTTAAATGTATTTCATATTTTAGTTGTGTTTAAATGTACTTTGTGATGTGTTTTCATTTTCATGTGTAATTTGTTCAACTTTTCTAAGCTTTCGTTTTTTCTGGTTTTGGTTAAATGTATTTCATGTTTCTGTTGTGCTTATATGTACTTTGTGATGTGTTTTTATTTTCATGTTTCATTTGTTCAACTATTCCAAGCTTTCATTTTTCAGGTTTGGTTAAAATGTATTTAATGTTTCATTTGTCCTTAAATGGACTTTGTGAAGTGTTTTCATTTGTATGTATATGTATTTCTTGTTTTCGATATCAAAACCTCGGAAAATCATGGCATGTTTGTATCGTGTTTGCATTTTGCTGGTTTGGTATTTTTTTTCCAGTTTTTGTGTTAGAGATCAGAACCTCAGAAAATCTTATCATGGTTTGGTATTTTTTTCCAATTTGCATTTTTTTGGTTTGATATTTTTTCCAGTTTATGTTTTTCTCCATCTGAATATGTTTTTTTCTGTAGAATTCATGTCCTAGAATCATGTCATCTTTATGATATGTTTTCATTTTTATGTATATGTTTCATGGTTTGGTATTTTTTTCCAGTTTTCAGATTAGAGTTGAGAACCTTAGAAAATCATGTCATGGTTTGGTATTATCTCTAGTTTGCATTTTTCATGTTTCATTTATTATGTTTTATATGTCTGATTCAACTCTTCTGGTTTGGTTTGTTTTCTCCATTTCCCGTGTTAGAATTTTTTTTGAATTAAACTTATGACAATATCGTATTTTCGAGATCACATCAACATAAAATCATGTTTAGGCCACCTATTCTTATCACTGACTTAAGGCCTGAACAAAAACTTTGGAAGATTGTTATACGCATTATCGATCTATGGATAGTGAAGGAACGAAATGGACAACAACATGTTGAAGCTATTATTCAGGATGCAGAGGTATGTATTTTGTATTTTCTATGATTTTATCACTTTTGTTAATATATACATACTCATAAGAATTTTTTTTCCCTAACCAGGGTCACCAAATCCAAGTCGTAACCCGAAATCGTGAACTTGACGTGTGGATCCAGACATTAAAAGAGCATCGCACCTACATAGTTTATAATGGAGAGCCTCAGATTAATGACTTATCATTGAAAGTTTGTGAGAGCAAGTTCAAACTATAATTTAATGGTACCACTATAATCACTTCCATTGACATGCTCGGGATTCCACTTCAAAGGTTCAATTTCAAACCATTTGGAGATTTCTGTAATGGAGACTTTCAAGTTTATCGCTTATACGGTACAATGTTTTATCGATTTCCTTCCAATATCCAGTCTTGTCTACCAACAACTCCTAACCCCCTTTTATTACCGTAAGTATATGTCATTGGTGTTCTTCACCAAGTCGTGAAGTCCCAAACTGGTGGGAATGGGAAAAAGGCTTGCATCAATGTTACACTATCTGATGAATGGTATGTTACACCATATTTGCACACCTACATTATCTACCATTGTTGCATTAATAGCATAACACAATGTAATTTTTCTTGGGTTTATATTTGTTTTGTGGTGTTGAACTAGATGCAACACTTTGGGAGATGTACGTAAATCAAGTAGTGGCCTACATAAAAGAGAATGCCCCCCAGTTGTGATACTCACTCATGCTTGGTGTCTCTAAAGCTCATATACATTCCTCTATTGAAAAATTTACATATATGATGTCCTTGTGTTTTACTTAATTCTTTCACATGTAACTTTAAATTCTTGTAGCCACTGGGAAGCTCAATCTTTCAAATGCTTGGAATGGATCAAAATTGTTGTTGGACTATGACCATCCCCAAGTTATTGAATTCAAATCAAAGTATGCTTATCATATACATATCTATAGATTTACTAGATTTTTTATTCTTGCCTTTGTATATAGTCTTTTATTGTGTATTGTTATTGTGTTTCTTTATCCATTAGATTTGAATAGGGGAAGCCATATACAGATGTTTCGCAAACGCTTTCACTCACAACTGGATCACAAGGGACTTTTGAATACATATCATTCTCCTTTATTAGAGATGTCATAACAATTGGGGAGATGTTTTCTCTAAAGAATGTAAGTGGTTGTTCCTAATCAACATTCCTCCTTACTTTAGTTATAAATTCACTTTGTTGTTTCTTGCATAATTACTACAATTATGCATTATTAGGAAACTTTCTGCAATACTATTGGTATGAGTAAACGGTTCAAAGTGAATCGTTTCGGATGGTATTATGAAGATTTTCCGAAATGTAACAAGACAAACAAATCACTTGGTGAGCCCTTCCAACAAAGTAGAGCTATTTTGGCTTCAACTATTGAAATAGTTGATGAAATCAATGATTACATCACAAATCTTCTTCCAGGTTACCATTATATGCCAATATTCTTGCATTTCTATTTCCTTACATGTTACTATTTTTATGCTAACTCGATATTATCATCTATATAGGTGAGCCAAAGGAGTATTTGAGTAGTGATTTTATTGACAGATTGGAAGCAAATGACAATGATGGTTTCTAGCATTTAACACCTGAATTCTTGAATTGTTTGAAAACATCAGGGTTGCCAAATCATTCCATGAAACTCAAAATCAGTTCATGTATCATGTTGATCTGGAATTTGGATCAAAGTGAAGGTCTTCGTAATGGTACAAGATTAATAGTTACTAGACTAGAAAATCATGTCATTGAAGCAAAAATTATTTCAGGTAACCACATTGAAAATACAATTTACATACCAAAAATGTCTTTATCTCCTTGTCCATTAAAACTTATTATAAGACAATTCTCCATTATTGTTTCATTTGCAATGACAATTAACAAATCACAAGGACAATACTTGGGCTATGTTGATTTATATTTGCCAAAGGATGTGTTCAGTCACTGACAACTCTATGTTGCCATGTTAAGAGTCAAGAATAAGGGTGGTTTGAAAATATTAATTCATGACAAAGAAAATAGTTCATTATGTCAAACAACCAATGTGGTCTTCAAAGAAGTTTTTCATAATGTTGTCTAGAATTACATATGTTTAATGTTTCTAAGTATTTTGCTTTTATTTGAAACAATAACTTCTTATAGTTTCATCAAGTACTACTTATTTCAATAAATATTTCCTTATCATTTATATGACTTTGTCCTAAAGTACTTTTACTATCTTATATTTACTATGATTTTGTATCATTTCATTTACATTGTGGACAATTTCATTAATGTTTACACAAGACCTACTCAATAATACTTATGTCTTATTATCATTATGTATTTTCAATACGTTTTGAGCTTTACCTACTTTAAATTACTCATGCATACGCACGAGTCTTCTACTAGTTTACACATGAAAAATGGCATTTTAGCATTTTAGAAGTCAATTAATTAGTTTCACTCTATTCAATCAGATTTTGACAGGTGGAACACAAATTACTCTCCTCACTTGAAGTATTCATTTTCTCTCCTTAATCATTCACTTCAATATTCATCTACTTCACCATTTTTCCTTCCCTCTCTTCGAAAGCCTACAACTTTCCTTCACCATCTTCGTCGGTTTCAACAAAACCAGGTTTCACAGGTTCATAAAGCTTGCTCTTCGTTTACTTTTTGTAGTGTTACATTTGGTAAAGCCCTAGACTAGGACGCCATTTCCCAGTAGTTGGGTCGTCCGGATGGAATCTAAGGGATTCGTCTTAGGGGGCATGCGAACGTGGGTTTCGTGTAAGAGAAAGTCCTTGCTAACTCCGAGAAGATAGACGGTCAATAACCTCCCCTAGTATGAGGGGAGCGGTTAAGACCACGTCCAAGAGGTAAAAATTCTATGTATAACGAACTCTTATAAATACATTACCCCTCAAGAAGATAAAGATGGACTCTAAGTCATACACATTCCTCATTACTCAAAGAGCACCACGCTCGCAACCACCACAACATATTCCAGCAATCTAACTACCTGCTTGCAACCCAACAGTCTCGGCCACCTATAAGATATCTCACCTCCCATGAGCGGGTCCCTTAAACAACCTCAAAAATCACTGTAAAGGGATACTCACCATCGTGAGGAAACCCTTATCACTGTAAAGGATTCATATATTTAACTCTAAAAAAATCAACAAGCATCCAATTTGCCTCAATTACAAGTATCCTTATTGAAAGAGTGGAAATTTTGTTGACTGTGGTAGTTGTCGTACCCCAAATTTTGATCACTTTTTTCCTATTCATTTGAGTCAATAGTATAAGGTATTGACTTATCCAGGGTCTCATACAGGAAATTTGGTAAACTCCAATAATCTAAAAAGTCAAAGGGAATCATTTTGACTTTTTATCCTCTCTTAGAAGTTTGATCTTATCCTAGGGTTTAGTTGCTTTTTTTGAACTTTTTTAAGGTATCATTTAAATTGTTAATTTAATATATAGTTTTTATTTAACCATTTAGAATGACATATAATTTTCATTAGAAAACTAGGCCAAAACTTATTAGAAAAAATACTTTTAAATAAAAATCATTATTTATATCATTATTAGTTATTATTTTGTTAGTTAGAATTTATTTAATTAATATTATTAAGCTATATTATTATTAACTAACCGAGCAATTTATTTTAATGGATTTGTGGTTATTTAAATATTAGATTATTATTATTTAAAATATGATTAGGTCATTGCTGGATTTTAATTAGGTATTGTTAGGGACCAATTATCACTACTTTTCGTATATTAGTATTGGTCCCTTTTACCATTTTCTTATCGAATTTACACATTTTTATTCTCACAATTTAGTAAATATGCAATTAAGTTTATTTTAATTATATTTTGAGTAGACATTTCACTTATTTGTTAGTTTTGTAGAAATTATGGACAAGAGAGCATTGAATTGCATGAGCAAAATTTGGAAGGAGCTTGATGGGCATCTTGGAAGCACACTTGAAGAATAAAGTTTGGAAGAAAAAGTGTTGAGGAAGCTTGCAAGGCAAAGAAGTTGCATTTCCTTCAGTTCGCGCCGCGACCCATGTTGGCGCCGCGAACCCTGCGAAGACAGCAAGCCTTTTAATTAGTTTGGACCACTTGTTATGTTTGGATCCCAACTTAAGTGTGACATATTTAGAACCTTTTGAGACCACTTTTTTATATTAGACCAAGAGAAGATTATTAGAGAAAGGATGAACTTTTTAACCACACATGGGGAGAAAAGGAGAGATTATCACAAGTTTTGCAAGAGCAATCTAGAGGCCAATCTTTGTATCCATTCCATTTTTATTGCTGTCAAACATGGTGATGAGGAGCTAAACCCCACTTTGGCAAGATTGGAGGTAGTAGCTATCCCTTATTGATTATGTATTCCTATTAACTCTTGTATGTGACAATTGATTATTGATGTATGGATTGATACTTTCACCCTATTTTAAATATTCAGATTTGAGTTATTATTGAGAAAGGTTGTTCAAATCTTGACTTAAAGTATGCTTTCAAGTAGTGAATAAATTGTAGAAATAGATTTATACACTATTTTTCTTTTGTATCAAACATTAAAGATTGTTATATTAATAGTTAAATGGAGAAATCGTCTAAAGATTAATATAGTGATTATCACAATCTCATTTAGAAATAAATGTTATTGAGAGGATACTTGAATATTATCAATAGTTTTGAGTCCATATAGTTGTCACTAGGGAAACATAAGAAATTGGGATAGTGAACTCCAATCTTGGCAAGCCTTTTATATTTGATTTAAAACTAATTTTATTGTCTTAGTGTCATTTTAATTAAGAGATAACAATTCACTCAAAAACAACTTGGTTATTTTTCAAACTTACAACAATTGAGATTATAGAACGGCGGTAATATCACCCAATCTCTGTGGATACGATATAAAAATATTTGCCGAAAATATACTTTTCAACAAATTGGCGTCGTTGTCGGGGATTGGTGTTCGATATTGCAAGCATTGCAATAATTCATTGTTCTAAGTTTGTTTTTATTTTACTACTATCACTCTTGTGTTTCACTTGGTTTGTTAGTTTTGTAGATTCTAGTGCATGCGAGGAAAGGCTATGGAGGAGCAATTTCAATTTGATCCCGAAATTGAAAGAACACTTCGAAAGCTCAATAGAAAAACACGAAGAAGAAGGAAACTAGCCGAAGAGAGGAAACAGAGAGAAGAAGCATTTACTTCTTCACTTGTTCAAATTGAAGAAGTGGGTGTAGAAACTTTTGAAGGAAACATGGCGGGTGAAGTTCGTACCGAAATGTCCGCCAATAGTCCAAGGCGGACTGCCCAATTTGCTCGTGGTGGAAGGAACACGGAGATGAAAACCGAAATCCTCCAACTCCTTTATGCAAATCCATTCACCGAAATGGGCCATGAAGATCCGTATACCCATCTCACCAAATTCTATGAGATTGCGGGCTCTACGGGAATAGAGGAAGCGGGTGAAGAAGCATTATTCAAGAGAATGTTCCCACATTCCTTAGTGGGGAAGGAAAAAGAGTGGTATCTTGATCAATCACCAAGAGTGATGACGGATTGGAATTTATTAGAAGAAAAGTTTCTAGAAAGATATTTTCCTCAATCCTGATTCACGGAAGCCAAAACGGCTATTGCGGTATTCAATCAAGGGGGCAACAAGTCTCTAAACGAGGATTGGGAAAGATTCATGTTAATGTTGAGAAAATGCAAAGGCCATGGTTTTGATGAACTCACTCAAATCCATATTTTTCTAAATGGGCTCCAACCGCATCACAAGACACTTTTGGATGCTACCGCGGGTGGCTCTCTTATGTCAAAGAACGCGGAAGAGGCGAAAGTCATTATTGACCGGATGGCACTCAATGATCGTCAAAGTCAACATGATCGTAGTCCTTCACAAAGGAAACCGGGAGTTCTTGAATTAAATACCAATGACGCTATTCTTGCCCAAAACAAGTTACTTTCTCAACAAGTGGAGTTACTCACTCAACAAAAGTCCAAACTTCCACAACAAATGAAGGAAATTCAAGGATCTCAAGCTAGACATCAAGTGGCATGTTGTGAACTATGTCAAGGAGATCATCCCACCGGTTATTTCCCTCCATTGGAAGAAGCGAGTTATGTGAACAACCAAAATCAAGGTTATCAAAGGCAACCTCCACATCACAACAACTCATATCAAAGGAACAACCAAGGCTATCAACAATCAGGATTCAACAACCAAAATTTTCAGCAACAAAGTCCATATCAAAGTCCAAATTCTCAAGTCCAACAATCGCAAGGCGGAAGTTCAAAGCTAGAAGATACTCTCACACAATTCATGCAAGCCTCCATGGCAAACCAAAGAGCAATGAGGCAGCTATCAAAAATTTGGAGAATCAAGTAGGCCAACTTGCGAAGCAATTGTCAGAACAACAAGTGAGTTCTTCTTTCTCCGCCAACACTCAAACCAATCCGAAGAAGCATTGTAAAGCAATTGTTACTAGAAGCGGTAGAGAGGTGACGAGTGGAAGAAGTGAGGAGGTTGCAGTAGAGGATGATATGAATGTCGTAACTGAAAATGAAGAGAACAAAGTGATGGTGGAATATGAAAAGAAAAAAGAGGAAAAAACTACTCAGTTCACGTCGCGACCCCCTTTGGCACCGCGAACTGAACAGGGCCAGAATGGTTCAGCTGAACAGGAGGGTGAAGCAGGTGAGAAGAAAGAATCAAAGGCAAGAAATAAGAAAAAAGGAGATACAGGAGTGAGTGCTATTCCAGCTCAACATCTACCTGACCTGCACGCACCATCAAAAAAGGAGAATGCTAGACACTATACACGGTTTATGGATATATTTAAGCAACTTCAAATAAATATTCCATTTGCCGAAGCATTAGAGCAAATGCCAAGGTATGCAAAGTTCATGAAGGATATTCTCACAAAGAAGAAGAGATATATGGAAGACGAGACAATCTTGCTTGATGCACGTTGTAGTGCCATAATCCAAAAAACTCTCCCAAGGAAGGAATCCGATCTGGGCCGAGTCGTTTTACCGGTGACCATTGGAGGCACTTACATTGGCAATGGTTTGGTCGATTTGGGATCTAGCATCAATTTAATTCCCTTATCCATTGTTAAAAGATTGGGGAATGTTGAGATGAAATCTACGAGGATGACTTTGCAACTAGCCGATAAGTCTACCACTTCACCCTATGGAGTTGCTCAAGATATGCTAGTAAAGGTGGACAAATTCTTGTTTCTGGTAGATTTTGTGGTAGTGGACATGGATGAGGATCGTGATGTTCCTCTAATTCTTGGAATACCATTTATGAAAACAGCCCGAATGATGATCGACATTGATGATGGACTCGTGAAAGTAAGAGTTCAAGATGAAGAGGCAACTTTCAATCTTTTTGAAGCCATGAAGCACTCTAACGACAAGCATGACTCTTTCCGAATCGATGTCACCGAGGAGGAAATCGTGGAGGTTGCAAATCAAGTTCATCTTTCTAATCCGTTAGAGAGATCTCTTATAGGAGCTTACAATGTTTTAACCGAAAATGAAGAAAAAGAAATTAAAGCATTTTTGGATGAATTGGAGTCTTGCGGAGAGATTGCTTATCATGAGGAGAAAAATGAGGACTTGGATGTGAAAAAGAAAGTGGAAGAGTCAAAGTTAGAGTTAAAGATGCTACCTCAACACTTGAAATATGTGTTCCTTGGTGATGATTTTACTAAACCGGTGATCATTAGCAATGCCTTGTCCACAAAAGAGTAGCATAAGTTGATACAAGTGCTGAAAAAGAATAAAGGTGCAATAGGGTGGGTATTATCCGATTTAAAGGGTATTAGTCCGGCTTATTGCATGCATAAGATCATGATGGAAGAAAATTACAAGCCCGTTGCACAACCTCAAAGGCGCTTAAATCCATCAATGAAGGAAGTGGTGAGAAAAGAAGTTGTCAACTATTGGAGGCTGGAATGATTTATCCTATCTCCGATAGTGAATGGGTGAGTCTGGTGCAAGTAGTCCCAAAGAAGGGTGGTATGACGGTTGTTAAAAATGATAAAAATTAGTTGATTCCAACTAGAACGGTAACCAGATGGAGGATGTGCATTGACTATATGAGGCTAAATCAAGCTACAAGGAAAGATCACTTCCCGCTACCTTTCATGGACCAAATGTTGGAAAGGTTGGCCGGCAAGAATTTCTATTGTTTCTTAGATGGTTATTCGGGTTACAACCAAATTTCGGTCAATCCGGCGGATCATGAGAAAACGGCTTTTACATGCCCTTTCGGCATTTTTGCTTACCGAAGAATGCCTTTTGGATTATGTAATGCACCGGCAATATTTCAACGGTGTATGCAAGCAATATTCTCGGATTTGATCGAAGAGTGCATTGAGGTGTTTATGGATGACTTTTTCGTTTATGGGTAGTCCTTTGACTTCTGCTTGAAAAATCTTGATGTGGTTTTGGAAAGATGTGTGGAAACAAATTTAGTGCTCAATTGGGAGAAATACAATTTTATGGTCACCGAAGGTGTTGTTCTTGGTCACAAAATCTCTTCCAAAGGGATGGAAGTTGATAGAGCAAAGGTGGAAGTCATTGAAAAACTACCACCTCCAACAAACATCAAAGGAGTAAGAAGCTTTCTTGGACATGCCGGATTCTATCGAAGACTCATCAAGGACTTCTCAAAGATAGCAAAGCCCTTGAGTAATTTGCTCAACAAAGGTACGCAATTTCTTTTTGATGAGTCGTGTCTAAAATCATTCCATGAGTTAAAATAAAAGTTAGTCACCGCACCCATAATCGTTGCACCTAGTTGGACACTTGATTTTGAACTTATGTGTGATGCAAGCGATTATGCGGTTGGTGCGGTTTTGGGTCAAAGAAGCGCTAAAAAATTTCATGCCATCCACTATGCTAGTAAAGTTTTAAATGAGGCGCAAGTCAATTATGCGACAACCGAAAAGGAGTTACTAGTTATAGTGTATGCATTGGAAAAATTTAGAGCTTATTTGATCGGGTCCGAAGTTGTAGTTTACACTGACCATTCGGCAATCAAGTATCTGCTAACCAAGCCGGATTCCAAACAAAGACTAATTCGTTGGATTTTGTTATTACAAGAATTTGATTTGGAAATCCGGGATAAAAAGGGTTCCGAAAACTTAGTAGCGGATCATTTGTCCCGATTGGTTAATGTAAAAATTACAAATAAAGAAGAAGAAGTGAGGGAAGAATTTCCGGACGAAAAGCTTTATGCGATTCAAGTGCGGCCTTGGTTTGCCGATTTTGCTAATTATAAGGCAACCGGTTTGACACCAGAAGACCTCACTAGTAATCAAAGAAAGAAATTTTTAGCGGATGTGAAGTACTATGTGTGGGATGACCCGTATTTGTTCAAAGCGGGTGTGGACAGCATTTTAAGAAGGTGTGTGACACTTGAAGAGTCAAAAGATATCCTTTGGTATTGTCATAACTCTCCGTATGGAGGTCATTATAGCGGTTTGCGAATAACCACTAAAGTCCTCCAAGCGGGATTTTATTGGTCGTCCGTGTTTAAAGACGCACATGAACATGCAAAGAATTTTGACACATTCCAAAGAAGCGGAGGAATAGGCAAACGAGATGAAATTCCCCTAACCAACATTTTGGAAGTGGAAGTCTTTGATTGTTGGGGCATTGATTTTGTTGGCCCATTTTCCTCTTCTTTCTCTAATGAGTATATTCTTGTAGCCGTTGACTATGTGTCAAAGTGGGTGGAAGCAATTGCTTCACCTAAGGTCGACTCCAAAATCGTGATAAGATTTCTAAAGAAAAACATATTTTCACGTTTTGGTGTGCCTAGGGTGTTAGTAAGCGATGGGGGATCACATTTTTGAAATACACCATTGGAAAAAGTCTTGGAACATTATGGTATAAAGCATAAAGTGACTACTCCTTACCACCCACAAGCAAATGGTCAAACGGAAGTGTCAAATAGAGAAGTAAAAAGGATACTTGAAAAAACTGTTCCGAGCTCAAGAAAAAAGTGGTCTTCAAAATTGGATGAAGCTTTGTGGGCGTATCGTACCGCCTACAAAGCTCCTATTGGACTAACCCCGTTTCATATGGTTTATGGGAAGACTTGTCATCTCCCGGTAGAGATGGAACATAGAGCATTTTGGGCTCTTAAATTATTGAACTTTGACTCCACTCTAGCCGGTGAGAAAAGAAAAGAACAACTCCATGAATTAGAGGAATTAAGGAACAATGCTTACCACTCAAACAAGCTTTACAAGGAGAAGGTGAAAGCATACCATGATGGAAAGGTCCATCACAAGGAGTTCAGAGTTGGACAAATGGTGCTCCTTTTTAATTCAAGACTCAAGTTGTTTCCGGGTAAGTTGAAGTCCAAATGGTCGGGACTGTTTGTAGTGAAAGAGGTGCGAGATTATGGAGCCATTGTGGTTGAGGACCCAAAGTCAAAAGAGATTTGGACTGTGAATGGGCAGAGATTAAAAGTCTACCATGGTGGAGAAGTAAACCGAGACGTCTATGTTGTTTCTCTCGCCGAACCGTGAAGTACCGCCGAACCGTTGAGCTCAAACGACGTTAAATAAAGCGCTTGTTGGGAGGCAACCCAACTTCATAAGCCTGCATTTCATTTTTTGTTACTTCATTTGTGTAATGTATTTTGCTTTGTTTTCAAGATTATAATGGAGGTTAGTCCAATTTCCAATATTTTTAGAAAATTCCTTCAATTCTCCCCGCGAACTGAGCGGAACAGACCCCTTTTAATTTATGCTTTTTTTTTTACTTTTATTTCCTTTATATCTTTTATAACTTCATCCCTCTCTCTTCACCACTTTCACAACACACTCTCTCACTCCCAAACTCAAACCTAAAAATCTTAACCATCTCAATCTCAATAATCCCATTTTTTGCAAGAATCATTTCAATCTCTTTCTCTCATCAAGGTATGCTTACTCTTTTTCCTCTTTTTCCTCTTTCCTTCTTTGCTCTCTTATCAAGGTGAATTAGGGTAATTGTTAAAGGATTTTTTTTTGTTGAAATTCACTTTGCATGTGTAGAGATTCTTCAAATTAGGACAGGTTAAGAGTTTGTGGTATAAATTTTGAAAAGATTTGGGCAGTAGGAAAGACCATATGGCTGCTGGTTTTTCTGAGTTTCGCAGGGATCGCGCCGCAATCTGGCCTTCTCCCCGCGAACTGAAATAATTTCAGCAATATATTTTTTTTAATGTGTGCTGACTTAATTCTTGGATGTTGTGTGGTTGCTTTGTGTTTTCCTTGCAAATGTCTAAGCGCACAAAAACAGTAAGCTCCGGTCCCTCAAGGTCCGTGCGGAAATTCATTAGTAATGAGCATGAGGAGAGGTTTAGAAAGCTGATCAAAAGAACCATCTAGCCAGAGAGATTCATTCGTTTGTCACCAGGTGGCAACTATAGGAAGATTGTGGCAAATTTTGAAAAGAGAAAGTGGGAAAAAATTTGTGAGCCGGAAGCGGAAATCAATTATGACATTGTGCGTGAATTTTACGCCAATGCTCTTCAATTGGAAGAAGGTGTAGCATACCACTATCAAACTAGGGTGAGAGGGAAGATCATCGCTTTCAATAGGGATGCAATCAATACTTATTTGGGTCATTCTCTCACCTTGGCGGGTAACATGCGGTGTGAATACCGTGCTAAAGAGACCGTAAATGATTGGGATCTTGCTGCTGTTAGTGCTCACCTTTGCCTTGAGGGAAGGACGTATGAATTGAACGATCAAGGATTTTAGATTTACAACTACCAGTTACTAGGCAGAAGACCAAAGGTGATAATATTCGTCATCGGTTAGGGTGAACATATCAAGGATAGACTCAATAGGGAAGAAAATTCGTCATCCGTTAAGATGAACATATCAAGGATAGACTTGCCTGGGATTGTCAAGGAAATTACCCATCATCGGTTAGGATGAACATATCAAGGATATACAATTGAACATCAAATAGGAATTACATCTATCAAATGCTGGATAGAAAACCATCAAAGAGAAAATCTGTCACTGGTTAAGATGAACATATCAAGGATAGACTTTGTGAGGGGAGAAAATAGGAATTACATTTATCAATTACTGGATAGAATACCATCGAAGAGAAAACCCGTCACCGGTTAAGGATAGACTCTACGGAAGAAAGTAGGGTTTACAACTACCGGTTACTGGGTAGAATACCACAAAGAGGAGGAAACCTATCATCGGTTAGGATGAACATATCAAGGATTAACTCTCTGGGGAACAAAATAGGGATTACAGCTACCTTTTTACTGGGTAGAATACCGAGGATGAGAATATCAGTCATCGGTTAGGATGAACATATCAAGGATAGACTCAGGCAGGGGAAAGAAAGATATTTGTCACCAGTTAGGATGAACATATCAAGGATATACTTCATGGGGAATCAGAAACAAATGAATCTACTAGGGATTCCACTGCTGGGAAAACTGGGATACTTTTGTCGGGTATTGGGCAAGAAGTAACAAACTGCCAACTAAGAAGAATATTACCAATTACTGGGTAACAAACTCTTAGAGGACCAAGGGCATCTATCTAGGTAAGATCTAGAAAGAAACGGTCAATCAAGACTCAGCCCAATGAGGATATAACTCAAGGGGAGTGGTTCCATCCAGATAAACAACTAGGGAGGAAATTGAAGTAATAATCATCCACGAGGAAACAAATCAGTGGGTAAGAGGAGAAAGGTTAAAGTATTTCTGCCTAAGGGGCTGACGCTCTACAATTGAGGGAGGACAGACACCGAGGTTTGTATGGGGATAAAGTACCGCCATAACAGAGAATGAGAATCTCAAATCAAAAAATCAATCCAATATGATGGTGCCAATATGCAATTATGAAATTATATGAATGTATATGTATATGTATATATATATGATGATTATGCTGACAAAACGATCACAAAGGATACAAAGGTGTCGCAAAGAATTTGAATCATCGATACAGTCCTCGGTCAATCCACAAAAAGAGGGAGACAACTGCTGGAGAACAGAGAAATCGACATCCCAAAGGCTCAAATCTAGCCGAGGGAGGAGATCTGCTGAGGAGAGGAATCATTATCGAGTCTGCAGGGATTTTTAGGTCAATCACCATATTAAATGGGAGACAACCACGCAGAGGATAAACACACAATAGCTGCTCCGAAACCAGGAGGAAACTCTGACTGGGAGCGAGTCGGGTGAACACTGGTGGAGAAACCAACGCGATCTACTGGGGAAGAACTTCTTACTCTACTGAAGATCAACCCTGCTGAAGAAACACGAACTCCGTTGGGGAACACAGAAACTCTGTCGAGGAAATAACACGTCGCAAGGTACTGAATCAACCAACTCAGTTGGGGAAAAGAATCGGAACTTCGTTAAGGAATAAACACTCTGTAGGGGAACTGGATCAATACAAACAATTAGGGATACCCGAAGGGTTAACTGCTTGGGGAACCTCTGATGCTTAGCACTTAAGGACTTGTTGCTCTTTGAAGTGCTATTGATACTTCCTTTTAATTGCTTTGAAAAATTTCTTGTTTTTATATGTTTTAAGAAAAAGTGATTTTGATTAAAAAAAAATCCAAAATGATCATAATAAAATTTAAACTAATGGCTAAAGTAAATAAGAGCAGAAACAATTGGACAAAAGCTCAACTTCATTTAATGGGATGGTAGTCTGTAAATGACAAGACTCCATAGATGTTTACAAAGTTGAAAATGGTAATTTATATGGAAAAGGGTTACATTGAATACAAATGATCCTTAATCCTTTTACCAATTCTTGATATCCATTGTGCTCTTGACCGCTACTGGGATGATGAATCGACGACAACCTTTGTGCTCAACTGAGGTCTTTCCGAAACTGGACAATCAGCAGACTGCAGTTACTTGCCATGATCCCTCATTTTTGCATAAGTTTCCCCAAGGTGGGGTACTCAACTTATCGGGAACTTCTTTCTGTTTTTATGTCTCTAATTTTTGCCTGGATCGCCCTTTCGGGTTTTCAATCCACCGAGACGCTCTTTTTTTGCCTAAGCCGCCCTTTCGGGTTTTCAACTTAGCGAGTTGTTCTTTTCTTTTTTTAGGCGAAGTATTTATTGATTGCATCTGCGTTCACAGGACGAGTGAACTTTTCACCATCCATAGTTGTAAGAATCAAAGCGCCGCCTGAAAAGGCTCTCTTAACAACATAAGGGCCTTCATAATTAGAAGCCCATTTTCCCCTAGAATCTGGTTTGAACGATAGAATCTTCTTGAGCACAAGGTCACCTTCTCTGAACACACGAGGTATGACCTTCTTATCAAAAGCTTTCTTCATTCTCTCTGTTGATATAACTGACCATGACACATGGCAGTCAATCTCTTCTCTTCAATCAAATTCAGCTGATCAAACCTGGTCTGACACCATTCAGCCTTAGTCAACTTGGCTTCCATGAGCACACGTAATGAAGGAATCTCAACCTCTATGGGGAGCACTGCTTCCATACCATATACAAGAGAGAAAAGGGTTTCCCCTGTTGAAGTGCAGATGGATGTACAATACCCGTGCAAAGCAAATGGGAGCATCTTATTCCAATCCTTATATATGACAACCATCTTCTGAATGATCTTCTTGATGTTCTTATTCGCAGCTTCAATAGCCTCATTCATCTTGGGTTTGTAGGGAGAAGAATTATGGTGTACGGTCTTGAAGTCTTTGCAAAGAGTTTCCACCATATTATTATTCAAGTTCGATCCATTATCAGTAATGATCTTGCTTGGCACACCATAACGGCATATGATCTGATTCTTGATAAACCTTACAATAACTTGCTTTGTTACATTTGCATACGATGCCGCTTCAACCCATTTTGTGAAGTAGTCAATTGCCACTAAAATGAAACGATGTCCATTCTAAGCTTTGGGCTCAATCATCCCAATCATATCAATTCCCCACATGGAGAAGGGTCATGGGGAAGAAATAACATTCAATAGTGTCGGAGGAACATGAATCTTATCAGCATATATTTGACACTTGTGGCATTTCTTCACAAACTTGCAACAGTTAGATTCCATTGTCAGCCAATAGTAACTTGCTCGCAACATCTTCTTTGTCATTGCATGTCCATTGGAATGAGTACCAAAGGAACCTTCATACACTTCAGTCATCAACAGGTCTACTTCGTGTCTATCCACGCATCTGAGCAAAACCATGTCGAAGTTTCTCTTGTACAGTATATCACCATTCAAGTAGAAATTACCGGCTAATCTTCTCAAAGTCTTTTATCTTTCAAAGATGCCCCAGATGGGTAAATTTGACTTTGGAGGAAACATTTGATGTCATAATACCACGGCTTCTCGTCTTTGACTTCTTCAACAGCAAACACATGAGTTGGTCTATCAAGACGCATCACCGACAAATTGGGAACCTCATTCCAATACTTCACTATAATCATTGACGGCAACGTTGCAAGAGCATCTGCCATCCGGTTCTCATCTCGAGGAATATGATGGAACTCAACCTTTGTAAAGAAAGTCGAAATCCTCCTCTCATAATCTCTATACGGTACTAAACCGGGTTGATTTGTCTCCCAATCACCTCTGATCTGATTCACAACCAAAGCAGAATCTCCGAAGACATCTAAATACTTAATTCTAAGATTCGTGGCCTCTTCAAGCCCCATAAAGCAAGCTTCATATTCTGCCATGTTGTTTGTACACTTGAAAGTCAATCTAGCTGTAAATGGTAGATGCGTGCCTTGAGGAGTAATGATCACTGCCCCAACGCCATTTCCATATTGATTAACAGCCCCATCAAATACCATGCCCCAATGGGAACCAAGTTCTGGCCCTTCTTCAAGCAATGATTCATCACAATCTTTCATTTTCAAGTACAAGATCTCTTCATCAGGAAAGTCATACTACACTGACTGGTAATCTTCAATTGGTTGGTGAGCCAAATGGTCTGCCAAGATACTACCTTTGATTGCTTTCTGAGATCGGTATTCGATATCATACTCTGATAACAACATCTGCCAACGGGAAATCCTCCCAGTTAAAGCAGGCTTCTCAAATATATACTTGATAGGATCCATTTTGGATATCAACCTAGTGGTATGATTCAACATATATTGGCGCAGACGCTTAGCAGCCCAAGCCAATGCGTAACAAGTCTTCTCAAGCATAGAATACCGAGTCTCAGAGTCGGTGAACTTCTTACCGAGGTAGTAAATTGCAAATTCTTTCTTTCCAGTATCATCTTGTTGACCAAGAACACAACCCATACTCTCATCAAGCACAGTCAAATACATGATCAACGATCTTCCTTCAACAGATGGAGACAAAATTGGAGGTTCAAGCAAATATTCTTTGATACTGTCAAAATCTTTCTGGCAGTCTTCAGTCCAATCACAAGACTGATCTTTCCGAAGGAGCTTAAATATAGGCGCACATGTGGCAGTCATGTGTGAAGTGAATCTGGAGATATAATTCAAGCGGCCAAGAAAACCTCTGACTTGCTTCTCGGTTTTGGGCGCAGGCATCTCTCGTATTGCTTTGACCTTGGCAGGATCAACTTCAATATCTTTCTCGCTAACAATAAAGCCTAACAACTTACCAGAACGAACACCAAAAGTACACTTATTGGGATTCAAGCGGAGTTTATACTTCCTCAAACACTGGAATAGCTTCAACAAATGCTCAACATGTTCCTCTTCATCAATTGATTTAGCAATCATGTCATCGACATATACTTCAATATCTTTATGCATCATATCATGAAAAAGAGTAGTCATTTCTCTTTGGTAAGTTGCACAAGCATTCTTTAGACCGAAAGGCATCACTCTATAATAGAATGTTCCCCAAGGTGTAATGAATGTGGTCTTCTCCATATCTTCGGGTGCCATCTTGATCTAATTATATTCGGAAAATCCATCCATAAACGAAAAGACTTTGAATTTAGCAGTATTATCTACCAACATATTAATGTGTGGAAAAGGGAAATCATCTTTCGGACTGGCTTTATTCAAATCTCTATAGTCGACACACATGCGGACTTTTCCATCTTTCTTCGGCACAGGCGCAATATTGGCCACCCATTGCGAATACTCGGAGGTTACAAGAAAATCGGCATCAATATGCTTCTTCACTTCCTCTTTGGTATTCACAGCCATATCAGGATGCGTTCTTCTCAACTTCTGCTTGACTGGCGAGCATTCTGGCTTCAACGGCAATCTATGCTCCACAATCTCAAAATCCAAACCGGGCATGTCTTGATAGGACCAAGCAAACACATCTGAATACTCTCGAAGAAGATCAATTAACCCCTTCTTGACATCTGGACACAGGCGAGACCCAATCTTGACTTCCTTCACATCATCCTCGGAACCCAAGTTGACTAGCTCAACCTGCTCTTCAAACGGCTGAATGATCTTTTCATCTTGTTTAAGAAGACGAGACAATTCATCACTTACTTCTTCATCACTTTCCTCCTCGGCCTCAAACATAGGGAATTCAAAATTTGGAGAAGGAGAAGGATCATTGTACTCAATGGGGTTAGAAACCAACCTGCATAATGATTTGATATTTTGATTTTAGAGAAGTGGATTTGTGACCAAATATTATGCAGATGGATAATTATATTGTTTATTTAAGTTTTTTGTGATTACCATTTTCAAAATAAAGCAAAAAGTAAAAACAAAACATCATAGATATGGATGAATATAATTAATTTTATTAATGATCAATTTGAAAATGCCCAACAATGTTCGCTTCTCCCTTAGGCATAGGAGAAGGATTTTGAAAAAACATATAAAAGCAATTACTTAGATCGATGCAAAATAACAGAAACATCAACAACAGTCAAATTGTTGCAAGCCTTTCCATGCGTCATAAAATTGATGCAGTCTTCCTCTTCATCATCCTCTAGCACAACAACTAATTGTTGTTCATTGCCATGAATGAACCTTCCGCTACGGAAGCTAAGTACCATATCTTCAAACCTTGCGGTTGATGAACCTCGCTGGAACCCCAAACCGGTTCTGCCTTTGTTGTCGGAGACCTCTACCATGCGCCCCCACTGATCAACATTGCCTTCTTCAACAATCTTCTTTGCATCTTTCAATGAGGACATAGGTGCCCCAACTCTCTTTTCAGCAGCAATAGACTAGGCTTGAAACGGAGTTCTAACCTCATCTTCAGCTTCAACATAAGAGAAAGATGACAGGTGGCTAACCAACAACACCTTCTCCCTGCCAATGATCACAAGCTTTCCATTCTTCACAAATTTGAGCTTCTGATGCAAAGTGGAAGTAACATCTCCTGCCTCATGGATCCATGGCCTTCCTAACAAGCAACTGTAGGTCGGGTGGATATCCATTACTTGAAAAGTAATTTGAAAATCACTCGGACCTATCTTAACTGGAAGGTCCACTTCACCAATAACTGTTTTGCGCGAACCGTCAAAAGCTTTGACGATTATACCGCTATACCTCATAGGCGCTCCTTGATATGTCAGGTTTGAAAGAGTTGACTTCGGCAGTACGTTCAGCGAAGACCCGCTGTCAACAAGCACATTTGACAAAGCATCCTATTTGCAATTCATAGAAATGTGCAAAGCCAGATTATGATTTCTGCCCTCTTCAGGGAGTTCTTCATCATGGAAGCTAAGATTATTGCAAGAAGTGATGTTAGCCACGATATGATCAAATTGATCCACTGTAACATCATGTTCTACAAATGCTTGTTCCAAAACTCTCTGTGCACTTCAGAATTCATGAGCAGAGACAACACTAAGATTTTTGAGGGGGTTTGGAGCAGTTGTTCCACCACATTGAACTTACTTCTCTTGATCAAACAAAGTACCTCATCATCATCGTTAGCCTTCAAATCGCTGGATTCACCAGACTTACCCTTTGAAGTACAAACTGGATCTACAACAGGCACTTCTACCTTCTTTCCAACAAATGATTCTTCTTTATCCTTTAGGAACACCGTCCCAAACACTCGACCACTGCGGGTCACCTTGGTAACATCAGCAATCTCACTACAGAGCTAGTCATAGGCAACGAGACCTCTTGACCACCTTCTATCATTGTAGGATCATACTGATACGACACAACTTTATCAGATGAATACGGGATTGGGCCCGCTAACCGTATAACCAACGGCGATACTGATCTGTTGCTGACATTGTTACTGTTGATGCTGTCGTATTGGATTACCAAAATCTCTGACTGCTTGAAAATGGGCATCATGACATTCACATCATCATCTATATGAAGGGATTAAACAATTTGAATCATGCCTTCATCCATCAGTTGCTGGATGTCCCTTTTCACAACTTCGCAACCCCTTGAATTAATACTACAAACAGCACAACCATCGTGGTCATGCTCACAATCACTCACCATACAAATGTCCTTAAGCATCTGCACCAAGGATCTTCGGATGAAACGCACATTAAAAATCTTAAATTCGCCAGGACAACCATCTACCATATTCACAGAAGAATTTCCATGGGCGGGTAGTGGATTTGCTTTCCCGTTCAGTGCACGGTCCTCAAAGGACACCATTCCACTCTTCATCAACTTTTGAACCTCATACTTGAGCGGATAACAATTCTCGATATCATGTCCAAGTGCTCCTTGATGAAAAGCACAACGGAGCTCAGGCTTGTACCACCATGGAAGTGGTTCTGGAATCTGCGGCAGGTTTCTTGGTTGGATTAGGTTCTTGAGAACCAAAGATTGATACAATTCTGCATAAGACATAAGAATCGGGTCAAAAGAGACCTTCTTCCTCTCAAAGTTTTGTTGATGATGATTGTTGTTGGTATTGTTGTTGTAGGTGTTTGTTTGTTGTTGCGGTTGTTGTCGTTGACGTTGTTGTTGTTGAACTGGTGTTGATTGATTATTAGAGAAAACCGGAATGACTGAAGATACTTGATGGTGATGTTGACGGGATGGTTGATTCCTTCTGATCTCAGGCCTCATCTTCCTCCCACTGCTTATTGCATTCGCTTCATTGTCCTTTTTCTTCCCAAAATTGATGCCATATCTCTTATTCGACGATGTTTCTTCTTTTGATAAACGTCCTTCTCGGACTCCTTCCTCAAGCCTCATCCTCATGTTTACCATTTCAGTAAAGTCACTAGGGGCACTAGCAATCATTCGTTCATAATAAAATGAACTCGGAGTTTTCAGAAAGATCTTTGTCATCTCTTTTTCCTCTATGGGAGGAGTGATCTGAGCAGCCAATTCCCTCCATCTTTGTGCATACTCTTTAAATGTCTCCTTATCTCTCTGAGACATAGACCTCAGCCGGTCTCTATCAGGCGCCATATCCATGTTGTACTTATACTGCTTGACAAAAGCCTCTCCCAAGTCCTTGAAGGTGCGAATGCTTGCACTGTCCAACCCCATATACCATCTGAGCGTAGCACCGGTCAGATTGCCTTGAAAGTAGTGAATCAATAGTTGATCATTGTTAGTCTGAGTAGACATCTTGCGAGCATACATCACTAGATAACTGAGTGGACATGTGTTCCCTTTATACTTTTCAAAGTCAGGCACTTTGAACTTCACCGGGATCTTGACGTTGGGCACTAAACACAACTCAGCAACACTCTTTCCAAACAAGTCATTACCCCTTAGCGTCTTCAATTCCTTGCGCAACTCAAGAAATTGATCCTTCATTTCATCCATTTTCTCATAAATATCTGGTCCCTCAGACGACTCAGAGTGATAAATGGTGTCCTCTACACGAGGTAAGGTATGCACAACGGGAGGTGGCACAGACATGACCGGGCTAGATGCCGGCATGGAAGCAAAAGTAGGCGCAAAGCCCTCAGGCATGAAGTTCAGTGGCATTCCCCATGGGAATCCAGTAGGCATAGTAGGTGTGAAATGGGCGGTAGCAGCAGGCATGGTAGAAGTAGCCACCTCTGAAATAACTGTCCTCTGAGGAGGAGAGTTGCAGGTGTTGGAGAAGCTTGGCTCTGAGCAGCCAACACTGACTCCATCATGGCAGTCAGTCGGGCGATCTCGTCCTTCAGTTCTCTGTTCTCTTGCTCTAGATGCTCCATAATTTTGAGATGATTGACGCGGTGTTGTACCGATGAGTCAACTTGGCTAAAGCACAGAAGAAACACCAATGAGACATCTGGCGAAAGAGAAACCTGCTTATGCAAATGATGCATGAAATGCAATGCTTGTTTATTTATTTTTATTTTCAAGGAACTTACTATATCATTTGCAAATATGTATATATATATATATATATATATATATATATATATATATATCAACAATTGCAATAATTTTTATATGAGCAAAAATCTCTTTTCATTTATATAATTGGAAGGATTACACTGAGTACAATTTCAGAAACCAAATGAAAATACAAGAGAAAAGGAGACTAGTCATCCTAAGGATCCTTAACAACAATGTCAGATGATCTGGCTGAAGGCGCGTACTTCCTTCGAATGCGACGGATCTCGGTCTCAAAAGAAGCCTTTATCTGAGTTTTCTCGAGGACAAGATGATCAACAATCTTCTTCCAAGCAACGGAAGGCTAAGGCAGGCTAGAAGATAAAACCTCTGGCTCTCTCTGTTTCTTTGTCACTCGGTCTTCAAGTAACTCAATAAGTGTATCTTTGTCCTTAGACTCCAACTGCAACTCTTCATGCTTCTTGCTCAAAGCACGAAAACGCTCTTCCCACATATCCTTCTCTTGCTTCATCTTGGCGAGTGCGTCTTCCAACTCCTCTGCATCTTGGTTAGGGAGAGTTAATGGCTCAACCACAACCATAGACATAGGTCTTTCACAATGATAAGGCATCTTCAACTCCAAAGCTCTCTTTTTCACCCAAAGAGTGTAAGCTTCCAATGCTACACAGTTGCACGGACCAAGCTCGGATCTTCCTTTCCTATGCACATTATGCCAAGCATGCATAATCTTCTGCTTCAAATGTTGGGGATCTTTACCCTCTTGATAGAAAAGACCTTCTAACAAAGTGTTATTAGGTTTGTCTCTCAAGGGGAACCCAAGTTGACGACGAGCCAAAGAAGGGTTGTAGTTAATTCCTCTTTGTGTACCATTGAGAGGCACATTAAAGAATTCACCACAACTATCAATAATATCCAAACTGCCTAAAGAAGGATCATACCAAACTATATCATCATTAGTGAGAGACATAAGTCTTTGAGACCACCATAGACATTGTTTGTTTTCCACAAAAGCAGGTGTCTGAGGCAAGTGCAAAATAAACCACTTGTACAGAAGAGGAATGCAATAGACGATAGTTTCACCACCTTTAGAATTCCTTAGATGCAAATAGAAATACATATCCCCCAATAGAGTAGGCACAGGATTCCCAATCAAGAAAAGTCTAATGACGTTAACATCAACAAAACCGTCAATGTTAGGGAAAAAAGCTAATCCATAAATGAGCAACACAAAGATAGCTTCAAAAGCGTCCACACTACCTGCTTGAGCAAAAGCAGTAGCTTCCTTGATAAGGAAATCAGATGGAAACCCAAATAATCCTCCTTTCTTCACCCAATGAGCCTCTATCTCAGACTTTTTCAAGTGAAGAGCTTCAGCAATAAGATGAGATCGGGGAATCTCCTTCAATCCACTAAAAGGTACTCTACTACAAACAGGTATCCCCAAAAGATGAGAAGACTCCTCCAAGGTAGGCACAAGCTGAAAATTTGGGAAAGTGAAACAACGGTAGAGAGGATCATAGAACTACACCAATACACTCAAAAGTCCTTCAACCACACCGGCAGACAAGATGGACAGAAGATTCCCATGGAGTTGTTTGAAGTCCAAAGGATCTAATATAAAATATGCTAGCTTCCTTAACTCTTTCAAGTCGGGACATCTGAAACTGTACTTCTTAGTGTTCCTTCGTCCATAATCCATGGTCTGAAAATATTTGCAATAATACCTCAGTTCCTTGAAATTTTTGTGTGATGAATGTCATGATGCGCATGAATGCATGAATGCAACAATCACAAATAAGGGATCACACACAAGGAAAACAAACAAAGGTCAATGGATGAATCAAGCCATTGTCAAGATCAATCATCCATTTTGATGGATTATGGTTTACACCTTATCAACACCCAAGTTCCATTGATATTGACAAGACTTGATTGGATCAACCAAGAATCAAGGGTTTGTTGTAAGTCACGAGCATGGAGTCTGGGTAAGAACCATCCCAAAGGAGTGAACTAAGGATAAAAACTTGTAGATCATGTTCTAAAAAGTTCCCAGAGTCTTAATTCCATCTATCGGATATTACAGGTTAAGATGACTGACTCATCGACCCATAATATTCTCAAGAGAAACTCGTCTGAGTGTAGTATCGCGTAACAACTGTTATCAAGTCTACACTTGAACAGTCTCCACACTACGTCCTAAATAGGCCAAGAGGGGGTAAATGTTCTACGGTCCTCAGCTTCTCGGACCCAAATTAGAGATAGTAATGCCTAACCACAAATACTTGTGTGACATTTCCAAATCCAAAAGAGTCTCCATGGATGTAGCGGGGTATTCGTTACCATTAGAGGTATTGACTAAATCCAAGGTAAACCATACAAGTCGAGTCGCCACCGCACTTCTATTTATCCAAAGGAATGGTTAGAAAGCGAACAAAAACCTAAAAGTTTTATCGAATCAAAAACTAGTAAAAATGTCAGAGATTTGGGTAAGGGGGTTGGTTATGCAATGGGAAGGTTTTAAGCACCCAAAACATCCTAGGTACTCCTAGGGAGCCCTTTTCATAAGTGTTGTTCTAGTCTAAAGGGTGTAGGTATATCTAAAGTACTATTTACTAAAAAGGAAGGTTAAAAGAAAATGACTCGCAAGGATGTCGCATTTACTGCCTACGTATCTCATCTGAGTATGAGAATCAGAGTCTTCGTAGCTCGGCTACCTATGGGTTAAAGATAAGTGTGCTCGGTAAGACGTCGCGTCTTATGCCTACGTATCTCATATGGAATGAGAATTAGAGCAAAACGTAGTTCGGCTAAACTAGGGGTTAAGGATTGTCATCTGAACATGGACTTACAAAAGGGGACACCAACTGTGTCAAAGGAGGGTGGGAAGTGTGTTTAACGTCCTAGCAGTAGGTGTCACAGCTCACTGAATTGAGTCTTAGGCCGTTAACTCTTTGCAATAGAACAGACTGACATGCCACAAGATCGGAGACGCACGGAAGGTCTAAAAGTGGGGAAGCTCTGCTCTAGAGTTGTCATGAAATATGGACCTATGTGTTAGGATTTACAAAGGGAAACATCTACCTAATGTTAGCATGAAAATAATAAGGTAATTCTACCTATGTTATCATACAAAGGGTTCTACCTAATGGGTGTTACCTAAACGGAACAAGAGTCGACGGATGGAGCGCGGAGAGGAGTTACGGATAAGGGTAGATGGCAATGCTGGAGGCAATCGACTTACAAGTAGATGGTGATGCCTGAGGCAATTGACTTACTAGAGGATGGATGAATGCGTGATGGTTCTGTTAAGTTTTGAAAATGATTACTTGACGTTGGATCGAGCTTTTGATCCTATTTTGAAATGGTTATCGGATGTTCGTTTTAATTCTTGTATTAACAGGTGACTAAAGAAATAAAGAAATAAATATTATACACTTTATGGGAGAGGGGTACATTTGTTATGAATGGGGATTGTTCATGGCAAACAAACAATAAGAATATATGCCTCATACATCATACAAGTAGGCAACAGTTATCAATCAGATCGGATAAATAAACAATATATAATCAAAACAAAGAATCAAATAATTAAGCATTTAAACAATACATGGGAGTATGAACATGTTAAATAATCAATCAATAGAAAGCATGAATGAGAGAAACAAGTATAAAAGATAACAGATGAATCAAACAGATGAAAATATGCACACGAAGGTCCACTGAATAATTTAATCAGGAAATAAGGTAAGGATCAAATAAAATCAAGGTAAAAGGCCTCTAATACATGGAATATGAGATGAACGAGGGAGGATTAAAAGATCTCTTCAATTGCCATAAGCAATCCCTAAGTCAAACATCGATCATAAAGAAGTCAACTGAAAATTCAAGTCAACTTAAAAAAATAACAAATAAATAGAAAATTAATCAAGAAAATTATGAAAAATTAAACTAAATGAAGTGGGGTCAGGACATCATCATCCCCCAAAAAGATTTTAAAAATAACGAAAATTGGTACATAAATTAATTAAAATAAAACAGAGGTCAAACCAAAAGTCAATTAATGAGACTAGGTTAGAAATAAATCAAGAATAAATAGTAAATTAATCAAGAAAATTATGAAAAATTAAACTAAATAAGATGGGGTCAGTACATCATCATCCCCAAAAAGATTTTAAAAATAACAAAAATTGGTACATAAATTAATTAAAACAAAACATAGGTCAAACCAAAAGTCAATTAATAAGACTAGGTTAGAAATAAATCAAGAATAAATAGTAAATTAATCAAGAAAATTATGAAAAATTAAACTAAATAAGGTGGGGTCAAGAAATCATCATCCCCCAAAAATATTTTAAAAATAATTAAAATTTGTACGTGAATTAATCAAAATTAAACAGAAGTCGAATTAAAAGTCCACCAACCAAACTAGGTCAAAAATAAATCCAAAATAAATTGAAAATGTGAAATAAAATTCCAAGAAAAGGTCAGGTTGACCATGAGAGAGTGGTCAACCTTCATCTTAAAAATCAAATGCTAACAATAATTTTAAGTCATAAAAATAAAATCAATAAAAAAAAGTGTGTTAAAATGGATCATTTAGAAGAAATAATTAAAATAAAATATTAATATTAAAAAAATACGAAAATAAAAATTATATAAAATTAAATAAAACGTTAAGAAAAGTGAAAAATATTTTTGGATAATTTTATGGACGAAGAAAATATTTTAAATAAGAAAAAGAAATATGAAAATGGAAGGATTAATGGTGGTGAACATGGTAAGCAAGCGTAGATATATCAAAACATGGTCATGGAAGAGATGATTACCTAATAGAAAATAGAAGTGGAATGGAATCTGATATGTGATGAAGCTTTACCTCCCTGCCACGAAATTCGAATGCTCCTTTAGGGCTAGGGTTTCAGCTTCTTAAATAGGGTGGATTAGGTGTTCTCATGGGCTTTTTAATAAGTGATTTATCCATAAGAATAAAAGTGTGAAGTGAGGTGTAAAATGTTGTTATTTTGGGCCAAACTTAATTGAATGGATGTCTAATTCATGTCCAAAAGAGGTAAAAAAAAACGTGACTGGTTTGTGCAGCATGCTTAGAAAATCTGATTGGGCCAGCCAGGCCCAAAATCTGCCTAGAAAATCAAGTCATGGTGCCCAATTTAAATGAATGTATCTCTCAAACCATGGATCCAAATGAGATGATTCCAAAAGGATGTGAAAGAGGACATGTCAAGGTACAATTTTTGTGAAGAAATTATTTTCAAATAATGCCTTAAAGTGCAAGAAAACTGGCCAAGAAGTCTTGACAAATTTTGAAGATTTTGGACTTAGAAATTTTTCTAAGTGTCCTAAAAAAATGTCTCACTTTGACTAAGCATAACTTTCTCAATTCTAATCCAAATGGAGCAAACTTTATATCTCTAGAAATCTTGGAATAAGAGGAATAACTTTCATGTTGGAGAAAGTTTCAAATGGAGCTTTTATCTTGATGCAAAATGGGCTTAAAGTGAGTGCAACGATCATGAAAACTTGCCCTAAATGGAAAGTCAACCATTTCCAAATTAAGTAACTTTTCTAATTCCTGATTAAATGATGAATCCATGATCCAACCTTGATCAAATTTCACATGTAGGATCCCCTAGGCATGGATTTTGAGATTCCACTCTCAAAATGTCAGGAGTTGACTTTTCTGGCCCCACAGTTGACTTTTCCCAAACTGTCTGATTCCCGATTTCATTGATCAATTGAAGCACTTCTGGCTCAAATAAAGAGCTGATTTTTTGTATGTAGACCCTTGTGGACATATGGAGGGCCATGGAAAAGAGTTTCACCCAAAGAATCAGAAATAAACTGATTTTATACCAAACCTTAGTTTAGGGCAAAATGATCAGAAACTGATTGCATTGATTGCCAATGGATCTTTCTGAGATAATTGTGAATCTTCCTGGGCCAAGATGCCTCTCTAATCATGATATGGATGAGCTCCTCTACTTCCAACCGAACATTGCCTGTTGCAGGTAGCCATGAAACCCTAATTTCTGATTAAATCCATATGAACACTCTGATAGCTTTGAATCCTTCACTAATGAACTGAGGACCATAATAAGATATTTGGACCCCCCCTGAGACCCTTGAGACTTGTATACTTAGAAAATGAAGTCCAATTCTCAATCTTGCTTTGTGTGGGCTCCTTCTGTTAAGGAGTGATCGATCAAAACCTGATCTCCATGTCACTAATGCAGTATGCAATGAGTATGACCTAATATGATGCTAATGAAGTGTAAAACATAATCCCATGCTTCCAGGAAAAATGAAGGGTAAATTTTGGGGTATTACAACTGAGCAGATGGATCTCAAGCCAACTTGTTAAGGACTACTCCACATAAGTCGAACATGACTATATATCATCCTCCTATCTTAATTGCACTCAAGTTCGGGTTAGAACTTATCTCACCACTCAAAGATCACCAAGCATAACAAGCAGATTATATCACACATACATATATACAAACATCACATATATACAAATATATACACACAAAAAGTATGCTAAACCCACTGGAGACTACTCCTCAACAGAGTCACCACTTAATTTCTGTAGCGGTAAATTCATGATCATCAAGTTGTGGATAAGCTAGACATCAAATAACAAGAGTCACCACCGCACTTTTATTGTTTCCAAGGGAAAAGGGAAAAAGTACGAACAAAACCCAAAAGTAATAAGTTTTCAAATCAAAACTAATAAAATGTCAGAGATTACAGGTAAGGGGGTTGGTTACATAGAGGGAAGGTGTTAGCACCCAAAGTGTCCTAGGTACTCCTAGGGAGCCCTTTTTGTGTGCATATGTATTTGGTACAAAATGATGTTTACAAACAAATAGAATGGGGGGATGAGAAAAGAATTCATTAATTATACTTTTGTGTTTGACAAGACCTTCGGACTTGTGCCTACGTACCTACATAAAAATGAGGGATCAAAACCTCGTAGTTCGTGATACAAATTTCAAAGTGGATGTATTGCTTTTAACAAAAATTAAGTTTGAAAGGCTAAAAGGCCTGAAAATGGTTTGAATGAGATAGTTCTTTTTGGTTTTTGAAATTTTAGGTCAAGTATAATTAAGTTCATTTACAAGTTTGATTAAGAAAAGAAGTTTGAAAATGCAATGGCATAAGGCCAAAGTTTCTAGTTTGCAAAGTGGTCAAAGTTTAGAACCAAATGAGTTCAATCAAAGAAGATTTTTAAAAGGAGGGAGAGATTTTGAAATTAAATAAACGGGGAGGAGATGAAGAGACTAATCTAATGCACAAAATTAAAAGTTAAGGGTTGAAAAGATCTGACCAATAGGTAGCAATCCAATAGACAAGAATATCAACAGAAACCCAAATTCCCTTAGACATTTAGAATCAAGCAACACACATCTGCACAATTATATCAATCTTGAAGAGCAAGGCATCAAATAAAGATAGCCATATCCAAGTTTAGCCACTCCATGATCTTCTTCAAGATAGCCCATGTAACAGATGAATTCACAAGTCACCGGTTCAAAATAACAACTTCAAAATGATCATGTTGCATATGAACTCAAAAGGATCTTCAATATTGTATCAGATGAAGTTTCAAATCACAAGCACTTGGTTACATGAAAGTTGGCATTGGCCAAGTCCTTTAGCATATGAATGTTACCTAAATTCTAAGTCCACTTGTCCAAGATCAAGTCAACAGTCCACACAAAAGTTTTTTAGGATTTTTGTTGTTATTATGTACATTAATGGTCAAAGACCACACAAACAAACAAAGTATACACAAAATGGAATATATCACACAATATGGTCCAAGTGGACAAAGTGAAAATTGCATTAACATAAACAATTAGAATGATATGAATAATGGCAAATAAATAAAGACTAGAATTAAATGACATTAAAGTAAATGACTTGAAATTAAAAGTTAGTTGTTAATGAGTTAGAAGTTAGTATTGTTTTAATTTTGCTTTTTGTTTTTTAGTCATTCTTTGGAGAACACTCAACCCACTTATCACAAGCATGGACCCTTGAACCAAGACATCTTCCAAAGGAAGGAAAAAAGGTCAAGTTTCCACACAATACCATGAAAGATGGGAGACTTACAATCTCACTAACTAGAATGATATGCCTTTTGTGTCACAAATTTAGCGTTATGTTAAGCAATCGTAATTGGACTTATGTAGCAGTCATAACTATTTGAGGTCGGGCAATAGAATTTTGGTGTTAATGCATGTTAGAGACATAGTATAATGGACTATGCTCATGAAACATGCCACACACAAAAAGAATATGCAAAAGAGGTGGCCTAATCTCATCCATACTTAGGTTGATTTTTCAATCAACTAGCCTTAGGACTTTGAGATATCATAGGCCAAATGAGATGAATGCATAAAGAATGGGAATGAGATGAAGAGGGAGGGGAATTGATCAACACACAAATTGGTCAAAGTATAACTTTTACCAAATTAATATCATCCATTCATTTTGGGAGATGGAATGTACATTCCATCAATCCCCTAAATCCAATGATATAACTTGACAAAGTCAAATCAACATTGACCAAGGCCCAACAACAAGAGTCAAACTCAAATAAGTCATCACAATTGGTCAACACAATTAATTGGCATTTATTCAAATTAAAAAAAACCAAAATAATACATTTAAATTAAATATGGTTTGTCAAATTCCTAAAACCTCATCAAAACACCAAAGAAATGGCCATGAGATTTATCATAGGTCAAACAAGGTCAAAGGACCTTGGAGAAAAAATTTCATAATTTTTAAAGACTTAAAAGTATTTTTAAACAATTAAAAACAAACAAAAAATCAATAAAATCATGAAAAATATTAATAATGATCCAAAAATAGTTTTAATTCAAAATATGAAAGAGGAAATTATTTAAAATTTTTTGGTGAAACTCTCGTATTTTTTGGATCAATATTAAAATTAATATGAATTAATGAAAATAAAAGGAATAAAAGAAAATCAGAAAATATCAAAAAAAGTGAGACACTTGATCTCCCTCATTAATTGAGGTGGCAGATCAAGTGGCCTGAAACGCGCATTCCACCAAACACATGAGTCAGCGTGTTGCAGGAATGATAATCACAATGAGCGCTCAGGTTTAAAACAAATCAACTGGATCATATGGCTGGGAGACGTGCCAACGCACCGCCGAAGCTGTAACTCCGTTCTTCTTCTCCGGTGGACCTCATCGGGCTGGTCCACCCTCAACCATCACCAAAATAAAAAAGGAGGACATGATCTGAAAGAAAATATGGCATAGAGCACGAATCTGATCTCAATTTCAACTAACTCCAAATATATAAAAAGATATGAGGAGTTGAATTTTGAGGTGTGTCAACTGAATCGCTTCGATTTGAACTCTAAGCAACTCAATCTTCTTGCCTACATTAGTACGACTTCAGACAACCAAAGATCCAAGAGAATTGAATAGAATTGAGTGAGAATCAAAGAGATGAAGTTTTCTGAAAATTACCTTCAATGTTATGCAGAACTTGAGATTGCTTGCTTCAAACACGATCTGATCACACTTGAGAAGCTAAAAGGAAGTGATTGGAGAGGTTGCAAGGCTGTGGATCCTGGAGTTCTTGAATCTCCAACAATTGAGATTCAAACTCAAATTTCAAATTTAAATTTCTCAGGTTTTCCTTTAGAATGAGAGGGTTTGAATTGGGGGACAAAGCTGGCGCGCAAGGTATCATTCAAATGAGCTCATAAGCCTTCTATTTATAGGCAAAGGGAACGATATTTGCACACTTCAAAATTTGTCCAAAATTGGCAATGTGAATGGCACGAGTGCATGGGCATGTACAGGTGTAGCACCTCAAATTTGAACCTACCTTTTGTACATACATTCTCATATTAGGTCATAGCATTAACATGGTCCACTGCATAACATTGCATTATCCCTTTTGCCCAAGTGCAAGCCATTCAGAAAATTAGGTCAAACTGGTCAGGAGATCAGTCAGTCAAGCAAGCCAGTGCATTTTCTTTTGAGACAAGGCCCTGGGGTTGGTCCAACATGTTCACATGACCTAGGGGTCCTTTTGAAGTGATTTGGTCAAGGTTTGATTGCTCAGAAGTCATCAGTCAGTGTGCAGTCCACCAGAAACCCTAGAAAGTCAACTGTTGGTCAACTGTGCATTTAATCAGTGATTGGATGGTGGGAATTGGTTTGAGAGGTCTCATTCATGTCCATATAAGCCTCATATAACATGTCAAGCATCATCATTGAAGAATTTAAAGTCAAACAAGAAATTTCCAAAAATAGAAAGTTGACCAGTAATTGGAATTTGCCAAAAATGGAAAGTCTTGATCCTCAAACTTACATCATGATGCAAGCTTCATATGAATTTTTGCCCAACATGAAAGTTGAGGATCTTGTTCTCCCATTTCCAAAAAGTCTAAGAACACTCAATTCCCATGTATGGTTGGCAAGTTACAATCAAATCATTCTCAAAAATATTTGAACTTCAAAGTGGCATATCTTCCAAACCATTTGGCCAAATTGGGTGGGGTTTATTGCTACAAGCCATATTTGATGCCCTCTTTCCAAATTTGTCATCACAATTCATCAAAAGTTTACCAATCAAAATGGCCATTTTCAAAGTGACTTGAATTAATTAAGTGAGGTGGAAAATTGGACTTTCAATTTAAGCATTTCCAATGATTTTTACCACTTGCCAAAGTTCAGAAATCATGTTTAGAGGTTGTCTAAGGCCCAAATTCGTGCATGTGCATACACCCCCATGCAAATTGTTTGATTTTAGCAAATTAACCAAAAACACTTCATTTTAAGTGAACTCCAATTACCACTTCCTTAACCATGTTTATGCATCATTAATCAAGGTATATATTTAACATTCAGACTGCAAAAAAGCCCTAGCCACACTTGACAAAGGGGGATCAAAAATTCTTTGCTCTAAAAAATCCTCTCTCATTTCTTTCCAAAATTTTCCCAAATTTCTTCAAGTGTTTGGTTCATTCGTGCTCTGCTCATCATCAATCCTCATCACTGAGCAAAACTTGAGCTATAATTCCATGGAAATCATACTGCTACAAACAGTATCAAGCAAGCATTCTCCAATGGTGAAAATTGAAGGTTGCTGATTCGAGCTTAACTAAGTGTCCAAAACTTTTTCATTCACTCATTTAAGGATGCTAGAACACGATTGGAAGCGTTTCTGGGCTTGAAGCACACGAAATCACAACCTGCTCATCAAGAGGTGAAATTTCGACTCTCCCTTTTCTTAAATCTATCATGATACACTTGTAGGTCTTTTTCTTGTGATGATTCTGAGCTAAACATTGTTTGATTTCGTGCCAAAATGAGAGAGAACGAGGGATTTGAAGTTTGTTGTTCATGATTAGATTCGTTCGATTTGTGCTTAATATGTTGTTGTTTGATGAAATGATTGTTGTTTATTGATGCCTGTTGATGGATGTACACGAGGCAATGCTTGATTTCCATTTCTGAAACTTTTCATCTTTTCTGGAAATCGCGTTTGGAGATGACAAAGCGCAGCTTGCTGTTCTTCATTGCTGGAGAATTTCCTGCGGATTCTCCTGCAGCATTCATAGTGTTAGCTGCGTATTTTCCTGCGGATCCTGGGCAGTTCCTGCGGATTATGGCTGCATGGGATTAGGGTTAGAAATGCGTGTTTTAAAAGTTCAAGCTATTTACAAAATTGCCACCGGTTGTCCCATTTAATCCATTAATTCATGTTATTTTTTAATTTTCATTTCATTTTGTGACCAATCTTTGAAAAATCATATCACACTCATTTTTAATCCAAAATTCATGGGACTTTTTGCAAAATACTGCTCTTGATATCTAGTTTTTTATCATATATTTTCCAGATTTTTGGCATGGATGGATTTTTAATTGTGCTAGGGTTTTGTTCATGTGTCCATTTTTTGTACACTTTGCCAAATCAATTGTGAAATGATGATGCTTTATCCAATGGCTTTGAAATTTTTGGTGCTTAAACTAGACACATTCATGGTGATTTTGGTGTAAAGTTTGTGAATTTATCTTTGCTGGTTTGTGAGTTATGATTTTTTGAATTAGGGTGTGACAATTTGTGTCACACCATTGATATCTAACTTCATGATTTTTTCTACCTTGCCTAATGAACTCAATTTGGTCTGATTTTTTTGCATGAACATGCTTATGTATGTCTAGTTTACATGTGATTTTTTATGGAATTATTGATGGCATTTCCTATTTGTTTGGAATTTTCTCCCCTGTTTTACCAAAGTGTTGACTTTTGTGACACTTGATGCCATTTGTTTTGTGAAATTCTCATACATTATTGGATGGACTTGAAATTTGACATGTGATTAGTAGACATCTTAAGCTTTGTCATGGTTTTAGTCCCATTCATTTATCATTTTCTATCACTGATTTATGATTTATTGAAGTTGGTGCATGTTTAGTTGACTTCTTTGAGCATGTTTGAACTTGCCCTGCCTTTCTGATTTTCATTTCCCTACTTCCCATGATCCAAATGAGCTGAAATTTGATATGCTTACCATGCTATGGATTATGTTTGATCATGATTTATTTGATGATTTTTTGGATTGTTTATGATTGGTTTTGAATTGAGTCTTGCTGTTGACTTCTATGAGCTTCCATATGCCATGCTTTGACCTAATTTGCTCATGAAATGGTGATGATGAATGATATGATTGTGGAACCAATTGAGTTTGTTTCTTGATTGTTTGAACTTGATGTTGGATACTTGTCACTTGCTGTTTTGACTTTCTCATCCCCTTTTGACCCTAGGCTTGTCCTAGTGGTCCTGTTGCTCATGTTTGAGTTCATTTTTTTCAGGTTAAGAAGCAATTGCCCAAAGAAACTTATACAAGTTGAATGAGCTTGATTTGATTATCATGACTAACTTGTTTGTTTTGTAGCTTGCTTGGCTCATATGCTTGAGCCTTATGCATTGCACAGTTAACTGACTGTGTTGACTGTTGATTTCTATCTCATTTTGCTTTAACTTTGAGTTGTGTACTGATTCTGTTTGACTGGTTTCAGGTACCTTTAGTTGCTTTTAGTTCCTTGTGAACTTTGCTTTGCTTTGCTTAAGAGAAATTTGCATTGAGGTATATTTTCTTATCTTCATGTAGTCTGGAAGACCTGGCCTGTTACTTGGCCAGGCAACTGTCTGAAGTCCTCCTTAAGAGGCAATGTTTGTGGTTGTTTACAATTTGTCCTTGTACATATTCAAAGACCTCCTAAGTGAAGAGGCAATTGGCAGAACCCAAGGGATATGCAATCTATCCCCTGCTATTCTGTGTGTCATCTGCTTTGCTCACACCACTGTGTTGATGTATTGCAGATACAAACCCAAGATCTTGTACAATTGTACAGTTGAGTCAGTATCAAATGTGTAGAAGGGTTCCCCCTTTCTGAACCCACACATTCTTGTCTTAAGCTCTCCCAGGCCAGGGATAAGAGCTGTGAAGTCTTATCTTCACTCACCTTTCATCTGCTTCACCTTGGCTCTCAATGTCAAGGTTAAGAGCACCATTAACCCTATTCCAGTTGGCTTCAATGCCTAACCTTTGTATGAGCCCATTGCTTGTGTATAGTGTGTGCTAATTGTGCTTGTGTGTTTGTTTGACTTGCTTCCTGTGCAAGTTAGGTTTGGTTTAGCTTGCTTCCTGTGCAAGTTAGGTTAGGTGTGGCTTGCTTCCTGTGCAAGTCATGTTTAGGATAGGCTTCCTGTGCAAGTTAGCTAGAAACCTTAACTTAGGGATGATTTTGCATGATAACATCTAGGCTCGAGTCTTAGTCTCCCTAGTTGTGTCTCCCTCTGTTATCTGGTTAGGCTAGTCCTTTTTCCCTCCGTAGGGGAACTACGTCGCCCTGATCCTCATACCAGATGAGGTACGTAGGCAGAAGATGAGCTGATCTCTCCGGGCGCCCTTTTTGTTTTTGTTTGTGTGAGTTGTTTCTCCTTTTCTGGCTGGAGTCCGACGTAAGTCCAGTGATTGGCAGTTGGTTTCCTGTGTGTGTTTTGGTTCGGATGCTGATATAAGTCCAGTGATTGGCATTCAGGCTCCACGTTTGCCTTTGCCAGTGTTTGTTTATGTGCGTGTCAGCCGAGCTACGAATGCTCTGATTCTCCTTCGTCCAAGGAGATACGTATGCATAGGATGCGATATCCTAGCGAGCATGTGTCGTTTCCCCAGTCCGAACTACTTTGACTCTGATGTCTATGCCTGATAGACTAAGTAGGCCCAGGATGCGGTATCCTGCCGAGTCAGTTTCAGTCTGTTTTCTTGTGTCTCTTTCAGCCAGTGTGTGTGTGTGAGCAGTGTTTTAGCAACCATTTTCCTTCCTATTGTGCGTGGATCCCGTCGAGTACGACGGATGCGTAGGGGTGCTAATACCTTCCCTTCGCATAACCGACTCCCGATCCCATTCTCTTTGGTCGCGAGACCATGTTCTTTCCAGGTTTACTCTGAGCGTTTCCTTTCCCTCTTTTGAGATAAATAACGCACGGTGGCGGCTCTGTTGTTCTTGTTTTCCCGCCGGTTTTTCGCGTGATGCGACAACAGGCCCATGATGTAATGCATTAAGGTCCAAAATGATTCATGTTGAAGTCTAAATGAAGCTTGAATGGCAAGCCAATGTGCACTGAAGTTTGTACATTTGATTATTTCCAATTGTAGCGGGGTTTTCGTTACCTTTAGGTTTATTGACTAAACCAAAAGTCAACATACAATTTGAGTTGCCACCGCACTTTTATTTGTCCAAAGGAAAGGCTAAAAAGCGAACAAAAGCCAAGTAAGAAGTTTTTCAAATAAAAAACTAATAAAAATGCCAGAGATCTGGGTAAGGGGGTTGGTTATGAAATAGGAAGGTTTTACGCACCCAAAACATCCTTAGTACCCTAAGGGAACCCTTTTTGCAAATATGTGTTGTAGGTCGGTATTTATGAAAAGATTTGTACAAAAGATTGGAGGGATGAGAAGAGAATAGATTATATTTACAAATTTGTTGTTTGAATGGATGAACCCATTACCACACAAACACAAGAATGCTACATTGAAATGAGAGTTCTAGATCCAAAACGTTTGAAGGTATACCTCTGAATTGGAGTTCTTCAGGCCACGAAACCTTCAAGATCTTGGTTCCTCTTTGCTCTAGGGATGCAGTGGAAGTGAAAGGCTAAGGAATTAAGCTTTGAAGATCAACTAATGATGCTGAATTTCAAGCTCGAAAGTGAGAAAAAAATTCTGAAAAATTTCCTTTGGTATGGCTATGGTTTCAATGCTGCAGCAATTCAGATCTCCAAAAGTTTGATGAATGAATGAGATGGAAGTTCTATTTATAGCTGAAAGTCTGAAATGATCACACTTCTCATGTGTGCATGGCAAATTGAAATTGGATGCATGGGCCTGTACAGGCACGTGTGAGGCCCAATGATGAGTGAAACATCTTGCTGAGTTCATATGGAATGGATTTGGACGTGTACGTGAATTCGAATCAGCTTGCATACCAAGTTATAACATGAAATACCAAAATGCACATGAATGGAAAGGTCTTCGAAACTCCCAAATGGTAAGTCCAAAAGAGTATTGTGAGTAATGGTTGGAAATCCCTTGAAATAAGGAACAAAAGTTATGTTGGGAAAAATTCATTTGGCATGTGCAAATTAATGAAAACTGGCCTGGAAAATCCAAGTACAAAACATGTTTAAGTCACCTTTGAAAAATTTCACCAAAAGCAAGCCTAATCAAACCCCTCTATTTTCATCATGAAAGCTTTAAATGGAAAAACATCAAACATCAAAGTTGTAGATCTTTTCAAGATGATAAGTTTAGACTCAAAATGTTCATCATTTGGATTTTCTATGACAAAGTTATGGGCATTTGAAGTTGGGTACTTTTTCAAATTCAATGAATTAGGTCCAATATGACCTATAATGTTTTGTATTATCACATGTATTTATTTTAGGATTATGAAATTTTGTCCAACATAAAATTTTAATTAGACATCTTACCCTTTCCAATGAATTTTGTCTAACCTCAAAATCATAAAAATTAAGGAAGTTATTCCCTTAGTAGGTTGACCCAAAATTAGGGTTTCAGTCAAAATGACCTATAATGTTTTTAAATTAATGGTGACCTTAAAAGTTTAAAATGGATTTTTGATGAACATGAAAGTTGTTCATATGGTTCTTAAGAACATGTTTTATCTTGGGGTCATCTTTATTTGACAAACACATCAAAATGTATATCTCAATGATGCTCAGCTTAGTCAGATGACTTGACTGGTCAACTTCTCAAGGCCAAACTTCCAATCTTGATGAATAAATGATTGAGAATTCTCAAATAGGCTCATATATTCATAAAATTATGAATGAAAGGACTTCCCTTGATTAAATTTGATCATAGGTTGAGATTGCTTCATGGGCAAGGCACAATCAAAGCACAGTTGAATTAGGGTTTCCTTGGGAAACAATCCTCAAGCCCTTTGAGTTATCTTGATCAAATTGACAAATTGAGATACTGGGGAGACATATATAATGGTTAGGAACTTGGTGGACCATTTTCATGCTTTTCCTTATCTTCATTTGGCCATTTCATTGAGCTTGGGAGCCTCCTAGGAGCATTGGAACAGATGATCACTTGAGCTTCAAAACAAAAAGAGTTAGTGACATATTTTTGTGCTTTTGGTTAGTAATCAAATAAGAAAAGCAATAATATACAATACAAGCATGCTTGGTGATCTCAAAACACTCAAACAAGTCCCAACCCTAGGGTTAAGGAGACAAACATGCTATGATCCTTGAGGCAATGCACTTGTGAAATAACATGATGTCATGAGGGATCTTAAGGTCAAAATTAGGGTCTTACAGATGCCCCTATTTAAGGTCATTCTAGCCGGAGAGATGAAGGTTAAAATCTTCATCTCGACGAGATAGAATGAGCATAAATAATAACGAAGAGACGAATTTTGGTCCCTAAGAGACCTCATGATGCAAATGTATGCATGCAAAATAAAATCTTCATGGTGAATAATTGCCACAAAGAAAAAGAAATCAGAAGAGACTGAAAAATCCATAGGAGTAACATACTCACTAGGAAGACAAAGACTCTAGGGGAAATAAGGTAAAAATGTGTGAGTAGGTCACGACTTGAAAACTTGTTGGGAAACACGAAGGGATTCCACGAAAATAAATCAATGGAAAGACTCGAGCTGACGCAAAGATGCATGTATTGGGGAATACGCCAATACAGCAAAATTGTCCGCAAAGGATACTTCGGATAAAAATCCAGACTCAGACGGGGATATCCACAAAGGACTCAGCTGAGGAAGAAACGACGAGATATTACCGGTTACTAGGTAATAAACTCAAAGAGAGACATGCTCAGGGAAAAAGAATATCTAAGACTGGTATAAGGGTGAGAGATATCAATCATCCGAAACATCTGAGGAGGACCCAAAAGGCATATCTCCACTGAGGAAAATCTAACTCCACAGGGGACAAAAAAAGTCATAATAGGGAGCAGAAGGAAGGAACACCAGAGATACTGGTTACTGGGCATATAATAGGTGACCAGCCAGGCGTGAATTAGGAACATATCCAAGACACTCATCATCCAAAAGGAGGGCTGAAAAAGCAAACTCAACTTACAAGATGAACATTCAATTTCACAAGGAAATACGAATCTTACTCGACTGAGGAAAAAAAAGACTTCAACTGAAGAGCGCATGAGACATATTATCTATTACCGTCATAACGTAGATAACATACTCGCATGAAAGATTATCCACAACCGGTTACTGGGTTAATGAAGGATAAATCGACCGAAAAGAAAGGACATCAGGATACCGGTTAATGGGTATAAAATGATGACCAATCAGAAGGAGAAACAATAATTACCAAACAAGGGTAAATGAAAGATGACTCGCAAGGGATAAATTACTTGGCAAAAGCAATTATCCAAGAGATATATCACCGGTTACTGGGTGATATACTCAAGAAAAATGAAGGAATATCAATACCGGTTACTGGGTAAAGATAACCAACAAAGAGGGGATTACATCTACCGGTTACTGGGTAGAAAACCATAAAAGTAGGACTTACAACTATCGATTACTGGGTAGAAGGCCACAAGTTTTGATGGGGAAAAGATGGACAATTATTGGTTACTGAGCAATTGAACAACTAAACCACAGGGAACTGCAGGGGAATAACAAGAGAGGAAAGTCAATCCAGGAACAAACTGGAAAGACACAATCAAACAAGACTCAACCCGATGAGGATATAACTCAGGGGAGTAATTCCCATCCCAATACACATTTAGGGAGGAAACTGAAACAAATAACCATCCACGAGGACATAACTCGGTGGGGAATAAAGAAGGAAAGATAGACACTTTCTGCCTATGGGGCTGACTCTATATGGAGAGATTAGACACAAACATCTGCTTGGGGAAGAACATTTCACCAATAGCATGAGATAAAAAACAAGGATATATGGCAAAGAATGCAACATGAATATCTGAATGCTATGATTATGCATGTACATGCATGATTTGTGTATGATTAATGCTGACAAACAGACATATCTAACACAAACAAGTCCAAGAATCACGAACGGACACCCGACAAACATCTCAACAAGAAGGGAAAATCCTACTGGAGAATTCAGTTTGGGGAACAACCTGAGCAGGATGAAAATAAATCATCGGGGACATCAAACCCTATTCCAAAGCTACACTCACTGAGGATACCAAGAAGATGTATTCAGGAGCAGCGAAAAAAGATGATCAAACAGAGAACTCAAACTCTGATGGGGATTATCTCTGGAAGAAGAATAATCAAGGGAAGACGTCGACCACAGCTGGGGATAGGCAAAGTCACAGTTTCCAACTGCAAGAAACAACACCCTGCACAGGAGGAAATCTTCCAGGGGCAAACAATCCTAACATAAGGAAAATGCGGAAAATTTGTCGGGGAGATTCCATCCACTCTTTCGGGGATAAATAGTTAAAACAACGATAAGATCCACCGGAGAAGAAACTCTACTGGGGAAGCTTATCAAGGAATGATATGAAACTCTATGGGGAACAACCGCCAATCAGATGCACACCAATCAAAACACTCCATTCTATCTGCTGGAGCAGAAACTCTGCAAAGGGGAAAAGTAGCAATTTGCTCCAATGGGGAAGGAAATAAACATCTTCAACACCAATTCTCAATACTAGAAGAAAATCTTCAAACCCAGAAAAGATACCAACATCAAACTCGGATCAGGAAACCCTATTGGGGACAAGCTGCAAATATTCTCGAAGGAACTACCTTGGCTGAGGAACTCGGAAATGAATCCTTTGTCAACAAGCGACATATTGAGGATGAAAAGGGAAACAACCCTTTCACCAATTGCTCTAGGCAGCTTCCTGCTGAGGAGACAATTATCTGGGAAGATAGCTCTGCAGGGAACACATGCTCACTCCGCTGGGAACTTCTACTCATGTTGGGGAAAGGCAAACCTTCCTCGTGAGTAGAATAACATATCAACTTTTATCAATCTATAAGGGATTTTAAGTTATTCCACACAGGGATGACAACCATATAATTGATAAAATAAAAATGCTAGTGCCTGATATAGAGGGATACACGTCTCTAAAAGATCAAGGCAAGAACTGGAACAGAAGGGATCATCCACAGATCAACCATACAACTAATCATGGATTGCTAAGACTCCGCGGGGGGAAACAAGCATGTATGCACAAATAAACTATCCGGGAATGCGTTGGATGAACATCCACCAATTCTGCTAGGGGAAAGCAATCCCATAAGATAGATCCATCTACAGCCATCAAAGAGAACCTCTCGTATCAGACTCTCTGGGAAGTTGATGATGTATCACTCTTTCAATGCTCGCTGGGGAGACAACTTGAAAGCTTAATGAAGAGGATATAAAATGCCAGAATATGAACAAATGTCTTACCCTTTGGTGATCATACAATCCTTGGGAAAGCACTGAGGATATTTCGCTTATCCTTTCAGTCATTGTGAATGTTCATTTTGTTTAAAACAGTTTATAAAAACTTTATTTGTTTAAAACAATGATATTTATCAATTAAAAACATGCAAACATTTGTTAAACAGAAACAAATAAGAGTGCAACGAATTGGATAAAGGCTCAAATTTATTTAATAGAATGGTAGTCTGCAAATGGCGAGACTCCATGGATCTTTACAAATTTGAAATTGGTGATATACATGGAAAAAGGGCTACATTGAACATAATGACCGTTTCTCCACCAACTCTGAATCCACTGTATTCAAAACTTCAGTTGATGATGACTGAGCAACAATATTTGACGAACAGTAGTTGTAGAACAAAGTCTTGTCAAGATGCAGTTACTTGCCAAATCCCTAATTTTTGCCTAGATTGCCCCAGGGTGAGGTACTCAATCTAGCGGGATATATATTTTTTTTCATGTCTCTAACTTTTTCCTGGACCGCCCTTTCAGGTTTTTAATCCACCGAGACGCTCATTTTTTCCTAAGCTTCCCTTTCGGGTTTTCAACTTAGCGAGTTACTCTGTTTTTATTTTTAGGCGAAGTATTTCTTGACTGCATCTGAATTCACAGGACGAATGAAATCTTCCCCATTCATAGTTGTAAGCAACAAAGCATCGCCTGAAAAGGCTCTCTTAACAATGTATGGACCTTCATAGTTTGGAGTCCACTTGCCCCTGGAATCGGGTGTGAAAGACAAGACTTTCTTGAGCACAAGGTCACCTTCTCGGAACACACGAGGCTTGACCTTCTTATCAAAGGCTTTCTTCATCCTCTGCTGATACAACTGACCACGGAACATGACAGTTAATCTCTTCTCTTCAATCAAATTCAGTTGGTCATAACGACTCTGAACCCATTCAGCCTCAGTCAACTTGGCTTCCATCAAGACTCTCATTGATGGGATCTCGACCTCTACGGGGAGCACAACCTCCATGCCATATACAAGAGAGAAAGGGGTTACCCCTGTTGAAGTGCAGATAGATGTACGATAGCCATGCAAAGCAAATGGCAGCATCTCATGCCAATCTTTGTACGTAACAACCATCTTCTGAATAATCTTCTTGATGTTCTTGTTAGCAGCTTCAACAACCCCATTCATCTTGGGTCTATAGGGAGAAGAATTATGATGTGCAATCTTGAACTCGCTACACAGCTCTTTCATCATCTTATTGTTCAAGTTAGATCCATTATCAGTAATGATCTTGTCTCGCACACCATATCGGCATATGAGTTGATTCTTGATAAACTTCACAACCACCTGCCTGGTCACATTTGCATACGATGCCGCTTCAACCCACTTAGTGAAGTAATCAATGGCTACGAGAATAAAACGGTGACCCTTCGACGCCTTTGGTTCAATCATGCCAATCATGTCAATTCCCGACATGAAGAAAGGCCATGGTGAGGAAATAACATTCAGAAGTGTCGGGGGAACATGAATCTTATCCGCATAAATCTGACACTTGTGGCATTTCTTCACATACTTGCAGCAGTCAAACTCCATTGTCAGCCAATAGTAGCCCGCTCTCAACATCTTCTTTGCCATGGCATGTCCATTGGAGTGAATACGAAACGAACCCTTATGGACTTCAGTTATTAACAGGTCTGCTTCGTGTCTATCTACGCATCTGAGAAAAACCATGTCAAAATTCCTTTTGTAAAGCATATCACTATTAAGGTAGAAACTGCCAGATAATCTCTTCAAAGTCTTCTTGTCTTTAACAGATGCCCCTGGCGGGTAAATTTGACTTTGGAGGAAACATTTGATGTCGTAATACCATGGCTTATCATCTTTCACCTCTTCAACTGCAAACACGTGAGCTGGTCTATCCAAGCGCATCACGGTAATATTGGGGACTTCATTCCAATAATTGACAATAATCATTGAAGCAAGCGTAGCGAGAGCATCCGCCATCCGATTCTCATCTCGAGGAATATGATGGAAGTCAACCTTAGTAAAGAAAGTTGAAATCCTCCTCGCATAATCCCTATATGGAATGAGGCTAGGATGATTCGTCTCCCATTCAACCTTAATGTGATTAACAACAAGAGCCGAATCACCATAAACATCAAGATGTTTGATCCTAAGATCAATACATTCTTCCAAACCCATAATACAAGCCTCATACTCCGCCATATTATTCGTGCATTTTAAAGTTAGCCTTGTTGTAAAAGGAAAATGTGTGCCTTGAGGAGTAATAATCACTGCCCCAATACCATTTCCATACTGATTGACAACACCATCAAACACCATACCCCATCGAGAACCAGGCTCTGGCCCTTCATCGAGCGTAGGCTCATCACAATCTTTCACCTTCAAATACAGAATCTCTTCATCTGGGAAGTCGTATTGCACAGACTGATATTCTTCGATCGGTTGATGCACCAAATGATCAACCAAGATACTACCTTTGATAGCTTTTTGAGCTCGGTACTCAATATCATACTTAGATAACAACATCTGCCAACGGGAAATCCTCCCAGTTAAAGCAGGCTTCTCAAAGATATACTTGATTGGATCCATTTTGAATATCAACCAAGTTGTATGATTCAACATATACTGGCGTAAGCGCTTAGCAACCCAAGCCAAAGTGAATCATGTCTTCTCAAGCATTGAGTACCGAGACTCACAGTCAGTAAACTTTTTACTCAAGTAGTAGATTGTATATTCTTTCTTTCCGGATTCATCTTGCTGACCAAGGACACAACCCATAGAATCATCAAGCACAGTCAAATACATAATCAACGGTCTTCCTTCAACAGGCGGGGACAGAATCGGAAGCTCAGACAAATACTCTTTGATATTGTCGATGGCTTTTTGGTAATCCTTGGTCCAATCATGACGCTGATCTTTCCGGAGGAGCTTGAATATATACGCACATGTGGCAGTCATGTGGGATATAAATCTCGAAATGTAATTCAAGCGGCCAAGAAAACCTCGGATTTTCTTCTCAGTTTTGGGCGCAGACATCTCTTGTATTGCTTTGACCTTGGAAGGATCAACCTCAATACCTCTCTCGCTGATAATAAAGCCCAATAACTTGCCGGAACGGACTCCAAATGTACACTTGTTCGGATTCAAGCAAAGTTTATACTTCCTCAAACGTTAGAAAAGCTTCAACAAGTGTTCTACATGCTCAACTTCCATTTTCGACTTCGCAATCATATCATCAACATACACCTCGATCTCCTTGTGCATCATATCATGAAACAAGGTAGTCATAGCACGTTGATACGCGGCTCCGGCGTTCTTCAAACCGAAGGGCATCAGTCGATAACAGAATGTTCCCCAAGGTGTGATGAATGTTGTCTTCTCCATATCCTCGGGTGCCATTTTAATCTGATTATAACCGGAAAATCCACCCATAAATGAAAAGACATTGAATTTAGTCGTATTGTCTACCAACATATCAATGTGTGGTAGAGGAAAATCATCTTTTGGACTAGCTTTATTCAAATCACGGTAATCTACACACATTCGGACTTTTCCATCTTTCTTAGGCACAGGAGCAATATTGGCCACCCATTGAGGATATGTAGAAGTCACCAGAAACCCCGCATCAATTTGCTTATGAACTTCTTCTTTAATCTTCATTGCCATATCAGGATGAGTTCTTCTAAGCTTCTGCTTCACAGGCATACACTCAGGCTTCAACGGCAAGAAATGTTGTACGATATCAGTATCTAGACCAGGCATGTCCTCATATGACCAAGCAAAGACGTCGACATATTCTCATAGCAACTCATTGTCGCATCCTGCGAAAATCAACCGGCGAGCTAAAAACAAAACACACACAGAGCCGCCACTAAACGTTATTTATCCCAAGATAGGGAAAGGAAACGCTCAGAGAAACCTGGAAAGAACATGGTCTCGCGACCAGAGAGAAAAGGTTCGGGAGTCGGTTACGCGAGGGGAAGGTATTAGCACCCCTCACGTCCTAGGTACTCCTAGGGATCCACGTCCTAGAATAAAGAAAAGGTTGCTAAACATCACACACACACACAGGGAACGCAGGTGGGGTTAGGAGAAACGGGCTCGATAAGGTATCGCACCTTATGCCTACATATCTTGTCTGGAACAAGAATCAGAGCCACTGTAGTTCGGCTTACGCATGCCAAACAACACAAAACAGTTAAACACACAAGGGTGGCAAACATGGAGCCCGACAACCACTGGATGGAATTACGTCGGCATCCGAACCAGAACACACTCAAAAGGGCAAACGTGGAGCCCGACTGCCAATCACTGGGCTTACGTCGGCATCCGAGCCAAACACACAGTCAGATAACAAGTAAACGCACGCAAAAAAGAAAAAGGTTGCCCGGAGTGGTCTCGCACGACCACCTGCCTACATACCTCGTCTGGAACGAGGATCAGGGCGATGTAGTTCCCCTGAAAGGGAAGAAAGAACATGCAAACTAGTAGGGAGTCGGGAACTCGAGCCTACAAGTCAAACAACACACACAAAAAAGAAAAGGGTGCCCGGAGAGACCTCGCACGGTCTCCTGCCTACATACCTCGTCTGGCACGAGGATCAGGGCGATGTAGTTCCCCTGAAAGGGACCAAATTGCTAACCAGAAACCGGGGAAAACACGACACTAGGGAGCTGAGACTCGAGCCTAATGTTGTCATGCAAAGTCACCCTAAGTTCAGGTTTCTACCTACTTGCATCAGTGCGATCTAATCCTAACCAGGAAAGAAGAAAGCATACAAGCATACATCATATATCAAATGAGAACAGGCATCTCAAACAAGCATGTCAATCAGAGATTCACAGAGCACCCGCTATAACCAAACAAGAGGCTCAATCAAAGGGGTTTGACCGCCGAAGCGAGTCGTCTGTACATGGTTTTGACTTGCTCTTAACCTTGCCATTACGAGGCTAAGGTGAAGCAGATGATGGGATGAAGTGAGGATCAGACCTCACAGCTCTTATCCCTAACCAGGGAGAGCTGACAAATGAGCATGGGTCCAGAATAGGGGAACCCTTCTATACTCGATGACTCTGACTCAATGTGCACTGCACAGGATCTTGGGCTTTTGATCTCAATGCTACAACCATGTAATGGGAGCAAGGAGAAGACTCAACTGAATAGTGGGGGGTAGACTGCATACCCCTACCTTCCACCAATTGCCTTACTTGAAGGACTTTTCCTGCTTGGGCTTAAAATAAACATACACAAGCATTGCCTCTTAAGGAGGACTTCAGACAATTTGCCCGGCCCGGTAACAGTCGGGTCTCCAGACTACATGAAGTAAGAAGGTTATACCTCAAATGCAAGTTGCTTAAGCAAAGCAAAGCAATAGTTCACAAGGAACTGAGCAACTATAGTACCTGGAAACAATCAAACTCAGTCAGTACTCAAGCAGACAAACTGTAAACAATAAACAGTTAACCAATCAAACTATACAACACAAGGCAAGCCAAAGCTTAAGCCTAAGCCTCAACACCTACAAAACAATGTTATGTTAGTGTACAAACATCCACAACATCAATTAAAACCAGCTTGTATCATTCTCCATGTACATTGCTTTTTTGATCCTGAAAAATCAAGCAAACATTAGTAACTAGACCACTAGGCCAAGCCTAGGGTCCAAAAGCAAGAAAAACTCAAAACAGCAAGGTATTCATCAACCAACATCAAATTAACATCAAACAAGAGCAAACATCATTGGTCTCATGTTTATATCATCCATCATGTTCAATTCATGCACACAACAAAGCAAATGAGGTCAAATGAAGCACCAAACATGCAAACAGAATTATTGCATTCAAATCCATACCAAAACACATCCAAAAATTCTCAAATTAATTACACCTAAACAGGGGATAATCAGGGTCTACCATGTCAAATTTGAGCTCAATTAGGCAAATGGAACCATGTCAATGAAAATCAACAAAAACAGACACAATTACATGCTTCAATTCACACCATCAATGCATACATCCACTTCAAAAATTAATATCTCATTGAAAACTAAAAAGAAATGGATGAGACCAAAACAGGGAGGTCCTAACATGGGTCTAGTTCATGCATATCAAATTTCATGGCCATACAATACAATGTGAGGATTTCCCAATCAAATTACCAACCTATGTCACATGGACTTGCACAATCAATCACCAGAAATGAAAAATCAAGATTAAATTTGAAAATGCAATGAACAATTCCACAAAAATTCATCAAGCATCCTAACATATCAACAATTCACCATGCCAAATTTCATTCAATTCTAACATGCATAGGTTATCCAATTAAATTCAACAAGTTGACATCAAGAGGTGTGACACAAATTGTCACACCTAAGTTCCAGAATTTGCTGCTCTCTGACCAGGTATCAAAAATTCATGAAATTTACATATAAATAATCCTCAATGAGTCAAGAACCACCACAAAAATTTTCAGCCATTTATTTTATGATATGAGTATTTCATGATCAAATTGCCAAAATGTATCAAAATGTGACGTACATTAGAAAAGCCTATGCCAAATAAAATATTTGCCAAGCACAACTTTGACCAATAGGTCAAAAAAATCCTACACAAGTCAACAAAGTCAAGGAAAAAATCTCCATATTTTAGGAATTTTTTACTATTTTTTATGAATTTTTAAAGATGCTATCAATTTTTAACTAATTAAATGAAATTAATTAAAAAAACACAATGGCAGTTTGGTAATTATTTTGAGCGGGAGCGGGAAACGCTGAATTTGAAAGTTCAAATCGTTTTCAAGATCAAACAAGGTAATTTCATCTTCTTCAACCAAACTTTGCCCAGAATTTTACAAAATGCTCAAGAACACTTAATTTTCAAAACCTCACCAAAATGAACAAACAGATATGCGTTGGAATCGTATGAACCTGTAGAATCCAAATATCTATTCCAAACAACCTAACAATTCCTAAAACTCAAGAATCGATCGATCTAGGGTTTGACATTGAAACTTTAAATCACGATTTCTTAGCCTACACTAAACCATTCCTAAAACTGAAACTACCACTGTTCTCTACATCAAACGCACTATAGAATGCACATAACAATCAAGCTTTTCGTGAGTTTCGAATTTCACTCACTTGGATATGGCAGCGCGAGAATCGGATGAGTTCGTGCGTTTTGACCTTCAACAGCTCAACTAGAAGCTCCAAGGAGATGAAGTATATGCTCAAGTTCAACTGATGTTGCTCCTATTGCGCGTAATCGTGATTCACCATGGATGAGGCTATGTTGGACAGTCACGTTTCAAGCCTCTTTCCCGTCCAAACATCACAAACCGATCGAGAGGATGAGGAGTGGAGTTCAATGCAACAAAAATCACGAAAAATGATGGAGAAATGATGAAGAATTTTGAGATTGAAGCTTTGTGTTCTTGATGAAAATGGAGAGAATGAAAGGTTTTCAGATCTGGTTCTTGGAGATTGTGAGGTTCAGTTATGATTAGGCAATGATTTAGAATATATATGGTAGCTTAATCCATCACTAATCATGTTAATTAGCATTTTGGCATAATTAGTGAAATTGCAATTTTGCAAACGGAGGGTAAAATGGTCAATGCACTATGACAGCTAGTGCCAGCTGTTTTGACAGCTCAAGCAATCCCCAAATGACATATGTGATGTGTAGAAACTTGTTTCATTCCAATTGGTTGCTCCATTCTCAAATTCACCATGTGTATGCAAAATATCCAATTTTAGCACTTTCATTTTCCAAGCCAAAATCCAATTCACATGCCTTAGCCATGAAATGAATATTCAAACACACTTAAAATGCCATTCCTGAGGTGTTGGAAAAAGTCTCATTCAAAAATTCCAATTATTTTGCCATTTGGACAATTTTGCCCCTGGTCCAATTCAGCTGTCCAGTTGAAAAGTGACTTTTTGCCTTGGCCATTTTTGAACAAATCCAATGATGCACCCTCAAAGTACATGTCAAATGGAGTTTGTGCATATAAAGAACTTGCAATTTGGACAAAGTATGTGGTAGTTATGACCTCCTGAATACAGGTCATTTTCGAATTTCACCGAGCCATAACTTTCCAACCATACATTGGATTTTCAAGTTCTTGGACTTTTTGGAAAGGTGAGAACAAGATCTACAACTTTCATGTTGAACAAATTTTCATTTGAAGCTTCCTTGGACACGTGGCCTTGAGGTCCAAAACTTTCCATTTTTGGAAACTTCAATTACAAGTCACTTTCTATTTTTGGCAGTTTTTGTCCTGACTTGATTTCCTTCATTTTTAAACTTTGAGATGTCATTTAACACTTGTTCCAACATGAATGAAGTGTCTTCAGCTCATTTTCACCTCCAAATCCATCAGATCATGTACAGTTGACCACAGTTGACTTTTCATCTGATAGATGAATCAGGCAATGCACAGATCAATTTAAGCCCCAATCTTCAACTGAAATGCCTCAAGCATGAAACCCTAGCTTCAATAATCACAATATAACCATAGAATGATCCTCAAAACCATCACAGACCCCATCTCCTGATTAAACCCTGAATGGCCCAATGCAGCTGATTAGGGTTGACCAGTGTTCAAAACCCTAATCTCAAGGAATCTTCTTCAATCTCCTGATGACATCCAACCATGATGATGATGATGTATCATTGCAATCAAGATGAAGACCAACATCCATTGAGAATCAAGAAACCCTAATTCACAGTCCAATCCTCAGATGGCCATGATCAGTCAATAAAACCCTAGGCTTGCATTTCCTGACTTCCTCATCTTCTGATCAAGACTTGGGAAGATAGCTTGCACACTGTAACCACATGATATGCAATATGAAATGCCTAAAGTCCTAAGATGATATGCAAATATGTTAATGCTAGTGTCATACCCCAAAATTTGCCCATTAATATTTCAAGACATTTCAGGGCACTCCGACTCATTTTATGACACTTAAAGGAACAAAGGCCCAGCTCGCGAATGACCCAAACTGGCCTACACACTCACCCAGTGATAATATGAAAGTGGTTTATTTGGAAGCGGAGAAAAAGGGGTGCAAAAAGAAAAGAAAACGAACCAAACAGCAAAGCCCAGCCCAAAGCGCAAGACACAAATGTTGTGCCTGTGACGGACGTCACAGAGGGCGTGACGAGCGTCACGCAACACAGCCTTGTGACGGGCGTCACAGAAGGCGTGACGAGCGTCACGCAGCACACCCCTGTGACGGGCGTCACACATGGTGTGACGAACGTCACACCATTCCCCTACTTTGTAGGCGCAGGTAACGCTTCGGAGACTTGAAGATCCGTTGAGGAATGTTGGGCCCTGCATCCACTATATCCATGCGCACGTTGAAGACTGTTTGGGCAGCATGCATGACCTAATGACAACAATATAAATAGCCACCTTGAAAACCTAAACAGAGGAGCTTTTTCCGAGATTCTTTTTCCTTTGCCGTTTTCGCCTTTGCATTTTTTTCTTCTTTTCCAGCAGCTTTGGCATTGTGTTTTACAAGGGCTACACTATTTCTTTTGCCATTCCTGATTCCCTTTTGGTATTTAGTTGATTCTTTTTGCACAATAGTTTCTACAACGGAAACTATTGCGTGCCTTTTTACCGAATCTAATCTTACGGTGGCAGCAAGGTCACCTCCGCTCAAGTCTATCCGATCGGCCAATTCAAGGTTGCGACTCAAGTGCAAACAGGTTTGCGTTACTATTATCACTTTATGTTCCTAATTCACATGTGATATCATAATTGAGATTCATAAATATATTTGAGGTTTTGCATGTAACTTAAGTCTGCCTGGATACTCTGAATTGTTGTAATGGACGCCGCTGTTTTATCATAACCATGCTTTGTTTACCTATTACTTTGGTGCAACTCTCGATTGCACCCTGATTTGGTATTCTAACCCGTTTGCTGAATTTTGCAAAGGTTCATATGTCCCAAGAAAAGATTGCTGTTTAGGTCTCCCACTTTATTTGTGGGATACCCTTGTGGAGACTCACCCTAAGTGGCCTAATTAATTTTAATGTGCTCATTTTAATGTCTTAATTTTAATGTATTAATTTTAATGTATTAATTTTAATGCATTGATTTTAGTATGGACTTAATTACTTAATTGACTTTAAAATATGACCTTTAAATAAGTGATCTTGGACCTCTCTTTGCTGCCTTACGATATCACGGTATAACGGTCATGTCCCGCGAATATGGGGATATCCTTAGCAAAGACCCTTCGGTAAAATCATCATAGTCCCTCGGATGTTGCCTTCGGAAATACGATTTCGTCCCTCGATGACCCTTCGGTATAGCCTACGGTTAAATGATGATCGTCCCTTCGAATGCTAAGGTATCCTCACAACTGTTGCCTTCAATGACCTATCAATGACCCTACGATGGCCCTTCTACATCCCAAGGATAAAACTACTTACTTCTCAATAGTAAGGACAGTTTTACCCTCATAAGGATAGGAAATGCCCGGAAAGACCTCGGACAGGTATAACCTAAATTGCTCATTCATAACCAAAAAAATATACTTTTCACCTCACGCCTTTCAAACATCTTTTTGGAAAATCACCACTTAGCATACATCCGCACTAGGATCATTGCCAAGTTATATTTTGCTAAACCATTTTCTAAATTAAAACGAGATAACCACTTTGTATACATTCATGCAAGAATCATTACAAAGTTAAATTCTCATTTTGCAAAACATTTTTCACACCTTTCTCAACCACCTTTTTCAAACTAGAAAACATAAATGATTGAGCAATTAAGAGCCCATGGATAACCATGGATACGAAGGGTGCCTAACACCTTCCCTTCGTATAAAGTACCTCCCGAACCTAAGAATCTAAAATTAAGGTCTTTCCTGTTCTTTTCCACCTTTCCTTATGGGATAAGAGAAAAGTCGGTGGCGACTCTTGCTAACCGCGACATTGCGATTACAAATCCAATAAAGTCCAGTTCACCGTATGACAGAACTGGCGACTCTGCTGGGGAATACAAAGAGAGGTCCATCTTAAAAAAAAAAAAAAAAAAAAAAAAAAAAAAAAAAAAAAAAAAAAAAAATCATTTATGTTTTATTATTCCTTCTTTTAAGGGGGCTTTGAGTGAAAGATCCTACACCCGGATCTAGTGTACCTTAGGTAAGTAGCAATAGATCATCGCGACTATCCGGCGTATACTGGAATGGTCAAAATGATAGCTACGGTTAATGTGACACTTTGGTTGTCCTGATGGTCCTCATGTTATTTGAGAAAAAATTTGGCTTCCGCGTGGTGTCATCAAAGCATTAACCAGACCTTTAGAACCCTAATTGACTCATCCTAGCCATTAGAAAGTAGTGAGATAACTGACTTCGGTTCCGACTGGGGTTGGTTGATACTCGATACTACACTCCTTGAGATTGGACTTTAGGGAAGCTTCGGTCAACCACTTGGTGTTGCGCTGAAGTGGACTTGAGGGAAGGTCAATGATTGGAGATCCTTTTAGAACCCGGTTACTATTCTAGGACAGGTTGAACCAACTAAACTTCAGTGGGGAGGGTACTTACCTATGGAACTCATGCAAGCCTTAAAACCTAGGAATGATGGTTGTGTGACTTGCTTGTGCTTGTTATTTATTTAACCTCATAACATCATAACATCATAACTTCATGACATCATAACATCATCATACTAACCATTTCAAGGACTTAGGAATTTAGCTTTGCTCTTTGAACAGGTTATGGCTTCCAGGAAGACTATCCGGATCAATCTTGTAGCAATCTCTCCTCAACTCAAGGATTTGGTGTCAGAACTCCCCGATCATGCTCAGTTCAACAAGAAACATGGTCATCTCCTCAATCTGGTTACCACGGGTTTCAAAGAAGATATGATGAGAGTCCTATTCCAGTTCTTCGATCCTAAGCATCATTGCTTCACTTTCCCAGATTATCAGTTGGTACCCACGTTAGAAGAATTCTCCCAGCTGCTTGGGATACCTATCCTGGATCAAATACCCTTCAGCGGTTTAGAAAAGATGCCAAAGTCTGAAGAAGTTGCCGCAGCTTTACACATGACGAAATCTGACATTGAGACCAATTGGGTAACAAGAAGTGGAATTAAAGGTTTACTCGCCAAATTTCTGATAAGTAAGGCCCGAGAATTCCTAAAAGTTATGAATGTTCATGCTTTTGAAGATGTTCTAGCATTGTTAATCTATGGTTTGGTGTTATTCCCTAATCCAGACCAATTCATAGACATGAATGCTATTAAGATATTCCTCACTCATAACCCTGTGCCTACCTTGCTTGGAGATGTTTTGCATTCCCTTCACACTCGTACTATGAAGAAGCAAGGGACTCTCATGTGCTGCGTACCATTGTTGTCTAGGTGGTTTATTTCGCACCTCCCTCAATCAGTCTTGAAGAATGATCAAAATCTGAAATGGTCTCAAAGGGTAATGACACTCTCCCATTCAGACATCCGGTGGTGTTCTAACCTCAGAGAAAATGTTATCATCATCGACCGTTGTGGAGAATTCCCTAATGTACCCCTCATGGGGATAAGAGGGGGTATTACTTATAATCCTGCCTTAGCCCTACGTCAGTTTGGGTATGCCCGAAGAGATGGTCCACATGAAATGATTATTCAAGGTACAGTGTTCGACTATGACAATGACCCTCAAAATCTCCGTCAAAAGTTTGTACGAGCTTGGGGCATGGTGAAAAGAAGCAATTTAGGCAAGAAAAATTCTATTCCTATGGAGCCTTATCTCAGATGGGTCCGCGCCAGAGCTCGTGAACTTGTCATGCCATATCTTGCAGTCGGACCATTGATTGTTGAATCGGAGGTCGAAGGAGGTACTTCCCAGATCATTTCTTACCCAGATATGCCTACTGATGCTGAGGAATTGAAAAGATCCTGGACCCAGTTGAGAGAGGAGAGAGATACTTTCGAAGCTCAGTTCAATGCAGAAAGGAAGAAAGTATTAGAGCTCACCAGTCAGCTTAATGAGGAACGAAGACTCAAGGCATATCTTCGCCCAAAAAGAAGTCGCCCCTGGGAGATTTGAGATGTCATTGTATTTTACTATTATTCCTTTTGTAATGAACATTGATTAAAAAAGTAGCAATAAACATTTCTCTCTTGTTGGTGATTTATGCAAAGTTAAATTCCAAAAGTCCTTGAAAACATTTCATGCATTGCATCACATAACATAACATGGCATAACAGGTATTCTAAAGGACCATATTCTCACGGTCTGCCTCTTAAACAGAAAAATGGATCTCGAGCAAACTGTCAAAGATCTCCAGACTCAGAATGCTCAGTTCAAGGAGATGATGCTAAGCTTATCCAAGGGGCAGGAGGAACTGAAGGCTCTTTTGGCCGAAAAGAAGAAGGACAAGAAAGCTGTGAGCTTCATTAACCCGGGCAGAAGGCGTAAAGGACAGGCTACGGGAATCAAATTTGGAATCCCGAATGGTCCAGAAGAGGGGGCGGAAATTGATTCAGAGGAGGAGAATCCTGATTTCTCTAACCCTGAGGATGAAGATGAAGAGTATGAAAATGAACAGTACTCTCCAAGAGATGATAAGTACAAACTGCTGGAAGAACGCATGCTAGCCATGGAGGGTCAGAAGACACCTGGTCTGGATTTCGAAAGTCTGGGTCTGGTCTCCGATGTGACCATTCCCCGCAAATTCAAAATCCCCACTTTCACTAAGTATGATGGTGCGTCCTGTCCTCAGATGCATCTAAGGGCCTATGTGAGAAAGATTCAGCCGCATACCACTGATAAGAAACTGTGGATCCACTTCTTCCAAGAAAGTCTGTCTGGCACTCAGTTGGAATGGTATTATCAGCTCGAGAGCTCTGACATCCGCACCTGGACTGATTTAGCAACGGCTTTCTATAAGCAGTACCAGTACAATTCTGAATTAGCACCTACTCGGCTACAGTTGCAGAACATGGCCATGGGATCTAAAGAAAGCTTCAAAGAGTATGCTCAGAAATGGAGAGATTTGGCTGGCAGAGTCAAACCCCTATGACTGACCGAGAATTAGTAGACCTGTTCATGGGTACCCTGACTGGCCCATTCTACAGCCACCTACTGGGGAGTTCTTCATCAGGTTTCACTGAACTTATACTGACAGGCGAACGGGTGGAGAGCGGCATTCGGAGTGGGAAGTTACAGGCAGCTACTTCTACAAGCAGCAAAAAGTCCTACCATGGGAAGAATGAATCGAATGCGGTGTATGGTCAGAAGAATCCTAATAAGAAAAGTGGTGACCACGCCGTTGGAGCAGTGACGATCGCAGCACCGCCATCTCAGAACTTCCAACAAAGACAAGACAGACCAAGAAGGCAGTTCACCAGGATCAATATGACCTTGGCACAGGCACTGCAGGGAATGCTAAAGGCAAATTTGATCACCCTCAGAGATCCTCCTACAAATCCCAACACTTCCTCTTCTCGTTATAATCCCAATGCCAGGTGTGCGTATCACTCCGATAGCCCCGGGCACGATACAAACGATTGCTGGCCATTGAAGAATAAGATTCAGGATATGATCGAAGCTGGAGAAATTGAGTTCGAGCCTCCGGAAACTCCTAATGTCATCACTGCTCCTATGCCTAATCATGACAAAGCTGTTAATGCTCTCGATGACGGTTCTCTCATTACTACTGTAGCGGACTTAACATCTCCTCTCCCGATCATAAAGAGGAATTTATTGCAAGCTGGTTTATTTCCAGGTTGTACTGAAGATTGCAATCTCTGCATACTCCGGCCCAAGGACTGTCTGAAGTTGAAGAATGGTATCCAACGACTGATGGACGATCGTACAATCCTCTTTGAAAGGGTTTCTAAGGCAGAAAACCCTATTGAAGAGATATCTGTGATTGCGAGGTCCAAAATTCCAGTGAAGATTACTGCTCCCAGAATACCTGTAAAGATTATTGCTGAGCCCAGAATAGCTCCCCTGATCATTACTGCACCTGGCCCGATCCCGTATTCCTCAAGCAAAGCTATTCCGTGGAATTATGGAGGTGATGTTTACATCCATGGTGTAAAGCAAGTTGGCAATTCTGCTAATCCTAATGACATTGTTGGGACTAGTAAAGTTACTCGAAGCGGAAGGATCTTCTCTCCAGAGATCTCACCTCCGGTTCCCGAAAACCGAGGAAAAGGACCAGTCAACCCTTCTCAGTCAGAGACACCGATCGAAGCTACTACTGAAGATGTTGCCAAACGAGAAATGGAAGAAATGCTGAAAATCATCCGCAAGAGTGATTTCGATGTGGTAGAACAGTTGGGGCATACTCCTTCCAAAATCTCGATGTTGTCCTTGTTGTTATCCTCTGAATCTCATGCCCATGCTTTGATGAAATTCCTGAAGACTGCCCATGTACCTCAAGAGACCTCCGCCGATCAGCTCGAAAACTATGTTGCTAACCTGACTGTTGACGACGGCCTAGGTTTTTCCAATGCTGACCTGACACCAGCAGGAAAAGACCACAACAAGGCCCTGCATATTTCTATTGAGTGTAAGGGAATCACTTTGGCTCATGTGTTGATTGATAATGGCTCTTCCTTGAATGTGCTACCGCAAGTCGTGCTCGATAAACTTGACTGTAAAGGCATTGAATTGAAGCCTAGTGATATTGTGGTACGTGCTTACGATGGTGCGAAGAGTGTTGTCCATGGCGAAGTAGTCCTCCCTATCAAGATAGGACCTCAAGTCTTCAATACTACCTTCCATGTAATGAACATTCGTCCTGCCTATTCCTGCTTACTGGGACGCCCTTGGATTCATGGGGCAGGTGCTGTAGCTTCGTCTCTCCATCAAAAGTTGAGATATCCGATAGAGGGTAAGATTGTCACTGTGTGTGGGGAAGAAGAATACATTGTCAATAGTGTGCATACCTTCAGATACGTTGAGATGGATGGTGAATTCTTCGAGACTCCAACTCAGTCATTTGAAGTGGTTTCTCCGCCCGATCCTGTCCTTAAGCCAACTCCCTGTGTGCCCAAGGTTATTCGTGCTCCTCCTGTTATGATTTCTCTGAAAGATGCTCAAGCTGTGGTCGAAGGTGGTGGCTGTACTGGCTGGGGTCAACTGATCAACGTACCGTACAAGTCTGACAAAGCTGGTCTGGGATTCAACTCTGAAAAGATGGTCAAAGGTCAAATCAATGCTGTAGAAGATGCTGACAGTGATGGCGACCTGGATAGCTGGATTTTCCCAACAATTGGTGACGGACTCAACAATTGGAAGACTGAAGACATTATCCCGATTTCCTTTAGTCAGGAGTAATTGTTATTGTTTATTCTAGAATTGCAAATTTTAATTTTCTTTTACAATCAAACTTCTTAAAGCATTGTGTCTATGCCCGAGGCACAATGGCTAATTTGTTAGGGGTTTGTCATTTTCATAAGCATATTCATATTCAATAGATCAATGGACTTTTTGCATTCAAATATTGCGCTCTTTATCTTTCTTGTCATTTTTCAAACAAGCTATGTTTCTTGCACACACTCACGTAACAATTTGCCGATCCATATCCACTCTGGATCCTGTTGGTAATGACTCTGCTACTGTTCATTATGACTTTGAAAATCCGATCTACCAAGCCGAGGATGGAAGCGAGGAAGATTGTGAAGTCCCTGGAGAACTTGCCCGACTACTGCAAGAAGAAAAGACTATACAGCCGCATGAGGAATCAATTGAAATTGTAAATCTGGGTACTGAAATAAACAAGAAAGAAGTCAGAGGTTTCTTGGGGCACTCGAATTACATTGCCCGATTCATTCCACACTTGACTGCTACTTGCAAACCCATCTTCAAGCTACTGAGGAAAAATCAAAAGATGATATGGAATGAGGAATGTCAAGAAGCTTTTGACAAAATCAAGAAATATCTCCAGGAACCTCCGATTCTGATACCACCAGTTGAAGGAAGACCTCTAATCATGTATTTGACCGTGTTAGAAAATTCAATGGGGTGTGTATTGGGGCAACATGACGAGTCTGGTCGAAAAGAGCATGCCATATACTGCCTTAGCAAAAGGTACCGACTGTGAAACAAGATACTCACAGCCCGAGAAAGCTTGCTGTGCTTTGGCCTGGGCTGCTCGCCGACTAAGACAGTATATGTTGAATCATACCACCTTATTGACTTCTAAGATGGATTCTATCAAATACCTATTTGAGAAACCTGCTGTCTCCTGAAAGAGTTATCACTGACAATGGTACTAATTTGAACAACAAGATGATTACTGAACTCTGCACGCAGTTCAAAATAAAACACCATAACTCTTCTCCGTACCGGCCAAAGATGAACGGCGCCGTGGGGACTGCTAACAATATCAAGAAGGTCATGCAAGAAATGACAGTAACATACAAAGACTGGCATGAGATGTTACCCTTTACTCTTTACGGTTATCGCACTTCAGTGCGCACTACGACAGGGGCAACTCCGTTCTCTTTAGTCTATGGAATGGAAGCCATCTTACTAGTGGAAGTTCAGATTCCCTCTCTAAGAATCATGAAAGAGGCGGGCTTAGATGAGGATGAATGGATTCAAACTCGACTCGATCAGATAAATTTGATTGATGAAAAGAGACTTGCGGCTGTTTGTCATGGGCAGATATATCAGAAATGCATGACCCAGGAATTTAACAAAAGAGTTAAGAGACAGGTGTACCAACTTGGCGACTTGGTGATCAAGCGTATCATTCTACCACAAGGTGATCCCAGAGGCAAATGGACTCCCACATACGAAGGGCCATTTGTGGTTAAGAAGGTATTCTCTGGTGGAGCCATGATACTCGCTACTATGGATGGTGAAGACTTCCCACATCCCGTGAACGCGGACATAGTTAAAAAATACTACGCATAAAAGAGACCCGCTAGATCGACGTATCTAGGCAAAAGTAAGGGCATCCCGGCGAACCAAAAGGGTTCGGGCAAAAATTAGGGATATATAAAAAAAATGTACACCCGGCAAGTCGAAAACCTGAAAAGGCGGCTTGGGCAAAAAAGGGTATCCTGGTGGACTGAAAACCTGAAAAGGCGGTCCAGGCAAAAATTAGGGATTAAAGCGTATGACTATGTCCCGTTCTCAGTCAACTTTCATCCAAGTTCGAGGGACTGACCAAGCCAATCACTTCTATCCGACAGCAAGGGATGAGATGCTCGAAGACATAATGACAGTAGTAGGCTTAAAATCAATAGGACTTCTTCCACATAGCTTTCTCTTTGTTTTCGACAATTTCCTCTTACTAGGATTTCTGTCTCCTTGTACACAAATTGCCTGTTTATAGGCCTCCTTTCAAAATCAATACAACCCTCTTTCAAAAAAAAAGATGCTTTTGTTTTTACTTTTCTGTTTTGGTTGCGTAAATGTCCATTGATTTAATTTGAATTAATATGTGCTTTTGAATATGATAAATGTTTACCAAAATATATGCGTAGAATAGCAATAGCAATTACTACCCGACTTCAGGATCGAGGAGAAGGTCTAACCATGCTTCCAATGAATCCGCTACCAATCTATATTCCCCAGCAAGTCTGTTATTCCTCAGAAGAAGTTAGCAGTATTCCCCGGCACAGCCAGTTACTCCCCAACAGAGTCGGCATCATCAGACAGATTGATCATCTCATCCATCCCCAGCCAGGCTCTGTTGAATATTTCCGCCATCAGACCAAATCAACAACCCCCTGCCGCGAAAGGGTCATCATTACAAGTATCTCCAATCAATAGATGGGGATTTATTTTCCCCAGTAGAGTCTCCAAGCAGAACTTCTCATACGCATAACTCATTCCTTACATCATTTCACATCATACGCATGCATACAACATTCGCATTTATTTTCGAAAGCATAAAACATCTCATGCATCATGACATGGCATAAAGCTAACCTTTCTTTGCAGGTTAATTATCCTCCTGATATAGTCAAAGTAAAAGGCTCATCCAGGCAGACGCCTTTATCAATCACAGACAAGATTCAGATACATATTCCAGATGCAATTCACGGGAACATTCATTCAGACAGACACCTCTATCAATTATGTACAAGATCCAGATATGTATCTCAGATACAATTCCCGGGACATTCATTCTGACTACAGTTCAGTATCTTCCTAACGATGGCATCTTTAAGCCCATCCCAGACATTTATTGCAAGTACAACATGTACAGATATTATCAGATACAGCCTAACATACGGGTCATTCTGATTCAGCCCAACATATGATTCCTTCAACTATTTCAAGGCGGTCTAATGTACGACCCAATTAAGACCTTTGTCTCCTCAGATGCTACCTAGTGTACGGTACATTTCTGAAGTGTAGTCTAGTGTACGACTACCCCCTTGTTATCATCAGATTTGGCCTAAGGGACGGCTCATTCTGCTCTGATACGGTCTAATGTACGACCCAATTAAGACCTTTGTCTCCTCAGATGCTACCTAGTGTACGGTACATTTCTGAAGTGTAGTCTAGTGTACGACTACCCCCTTTTATCATCAGATTCGGCCTAATGGACGGCTCATTCTGCTCTGATACGGTCTAATGTACGACCCAATTAAGACCTTTGTCTCCTCAGATGCTACCTAGTGTACGGTACATTCCTGAAGTGTAGTCTAGTGTACGACTACCCCCTTTTTATCATCAGATTCGGCCTAATGGACGGCTCATTCTGCTCTGATACGGTCTAATGTACGACCCAATTAAGACCTTTGTCTCCTCAGATGCTACCTAGTGTACGGTACATTTCTGAAGTGTAGTCTAGTGTACGACTACCCCCTTTTATCATCAGATTCAGCCTAATGGACGGCTCATCCTGCAACTCCAATACAGTCTCTCGTAAGACCCATTTGGATCTTCAACTCAGATACAATCTAGCGTACGATCCGTTCTGATTTTTCATCCTCAGCAAAGTCATCTGCCTAATGGATAGCCCACTCTGGTCTTCAGACACGGTCTAATGTATGATCCATTCTGATCCCTTATCCCCAGCAGTATAGCATACTCTGACTCCCCGACGAAGTCAACAGCATAATGGAGGGTTCACTATACGGTCTGATGTATGACCCGGTGTGACACCCAGGTCTCTAGATATCGTCTAATGTACGACACAATCTGGAAATCTCCTCAGCAAGTTTCTTGGATGGTATCTTTAAGCCCATCTCCACCAAGACTAATTGGCAAGTGCAAAATTTCGGGGCATTCTAGTGTTCAATAATCTTTCACCTCCAGACCACGAACGGCACATACCATTCTACTCTCTCGGTTCAAGAATATTGAACAGGGGCAGCTGTCATACCCCAAAATTTGCCCATTAATATTTCAAGACATTTCAGGGCACTCCGACTCATTTTATGACACTTAAAGGAACAAAGGCCCAGCTCGCGAATGACCCAAACTGGCCTACACACTCACCCAGTGATAATATGAAAGTGGTTTATTTGGAAGCGGAGAAAAAGGGGTGCAAAAGAAAAGAAAACGAACCAAACAGCAAAGCCCAGCCCAAAGCGCAAGACACAAATGTTGTGCCTGTGACGGACGTCACAGAGGGCGTGACGAGCGTCACGCAACACAGCCTTGTGACGGGCGTCACAGAAGGCGTGACGAGCGTCACGCAGCACACCCCTGTGACGGGCGTCACACATGGTGTGACGAACGTCACACCATTCCCCTACTTTGTAGGCGCAGGTAACGCTTCGGAGACTTGAAGATCCGTTGAGGAATGTTGGGCCCTGCATCCACTATATCCATGCGCACGTTGAAGACTGTTTGGGCAGCATGCATGACCTAATGACAACAATATAAATAGCCACCTTGAAAACCTAAACAGAGGAGCTTTTTCCGAGATTCTTTTTCCTTTGCCGTTTTCGCCTTTGCATTTTTTTTTCTTTTTCCAGCAGCTTTGGCATTGTGTTTTACAAGGGCTACACTATTTCTTTTGCCATTCCTGATTCCCTTTTGGTATTTAGTTGATTCTTTTTGCACAATAGTTTCTACAACGGAAACTATTGCGTGCCTTTTTACCGAATCTAATCTTACGGTGGCAGCAAGGTCACCTCCGCTCAAGTCTATCCGATCGGCCAATTCAAGGTTGCGACTCAAGTGCAAACAGGTTTGCGTTACTATTATCACTTTATGTTCCTAATTCACATGTGATATCATAATTGAGATTCATAAATATATTTGAGGTTTTGCATGTAACTTAAGTCTGCCTGGATACTCTGAATTGTTGTAATGGACGCCGCTGTTTTATCATAACCATGCTTTGTTTACCTATTACTTTGGTGCAACTCTCGATTGCACCCTGATTTGGTATTCTAACCCGTTTGCTGAATTTTGCAAAGGTTCATATGTCCCAAGAAAAGATTGCTGTTTAGGTCTCCCACTTTATTTGTGGGATACCCTTGTGGAGACTCACCCTAAGTGGCCTAATTAATTTTAATGTGCTCATTTTAATGTCTTAATTTTAATGTATTAATTTAATGTATTAATTTTAATGCATTGATTTTAGTATGGACTTAATTACTTAATTGACTTTAAAATATGACCTTTAAATAAGTGATCTTGGACCTCTCTTTGCTGCCTTACGATATCACGGTATAACGGTCATGTCCCGCGAATATGGGGATATCCTTAGCAAAGACCCTTCGGTAAAATCATCATAGTCCCTCGGATGTTGCCTTCGGAAATACGATTTCGTCCCTCGATGACCCTTCGGTATAGCCTACGGTTAAATGATGATCGTCCCTTCGAATGCTAAGGTATCCTCACAACTGTTGCCTTCAATGACCTATCAATGACCCTACGATGGCCCTTCTACATCCCAAGGATAAAACTACTTACTTCTCAATAGTAAGGACAGTTTTACCCTCATAAGGATAGGAAATGCCCGGAAAGACCTCGGACAGGTATAACCTAAATTGCTCATTCATAACCAAAAAAATATACTTTTCACCTCACGCCTTTCAAACATCTTTTTGGAAAATCACCACTTAGCATACATCCGCACTAGGATCATTGCCAAGTTATATTTGCTAAACCATTTTCTAAATTAAAACGAGATAACCACTTTGTATACATTCATGCAAGAATCATTACAAAGTTAAATTCTCATTTTGCAAAACATTTTTCACACCTTTCTCAACCACCTTTTTCAAACTAGAAAACATAAATGATTGAGCAATTAAGAGCCCATGGATAACCATGGATACGAAGGGTGCCTAACACCTTCCCTTCGTATAAAGTACCTCCCGAACCTAAGAATCTAAAATTAAGGTCTTTCCTGTTCTTTTCCACCTTTCCTTATGGGATAAGAGAAAAGTCGGTGGCGACTCTTGCTAACCGCGACATTGCGATTACAAATCCAATAAAGTCCAGTTCACCGTATGACAGCTAGTCCCAAGAGAGGAGGGCAAATTTTGAGGTGTTACAGCTGCCCCTATTCAATCCACTGTGAACCTGTTGATACGAAATAGCCTCGGCTTTCGGATGATCAGGGTGAAGAGTGATTGAATACCAAGAACAGACGAACAATTTGCACTCTGATGGGATAATAATTAACAACGCCTGTCAGAATCGGCGAAGAAACACACTTTGAACCACGTCGACCTGGATACCAAAATAAATGGTAACGCAGGGATAACCATGGCCTGAACACCACACATCCACGCGGGATTCTCAACTCTTCTTTTTCTTTTGCTTTTCTTGAACCCCGAAAATTTTCTCTGCGCAAACGATCCTCAGATCTCTGCATTTGAACCCCGGAAAATATCTGATAATTCTGCTGGCAATGTCGGAAATAATACCAATCACCACTCTGAGGGCAACACGTCAGAGGGTACACCTTCAACCAGACACTGACTGATGACTGGGAAGAAATTCGACGTTTACTGAACATCGGACGATGATGTTTACTGACACCAAAAAAAGCTCGACCAGACATTAACCAATGACCGGGAGGAAACTCGATGTTTACAGGCACCGAACAATGATGTTGACATGACATCAAACAATGATGCGGACAGTCATCAAACAATGATGCGGACAGACATCAAACAATGATGCGGACAGACATCAAACAATGATGCGGACAGACATCAAACAATGATGCGGACAGACATCAAACAATGATGCAGACAGACATCAAACAATGATGCGGACAGACATCAAACAATGATGCGGACAGACATCAAACAATGATGCAGACAGACATCAAACAATGATGCGGACAGACATCAAACAATGATCGACCAAACACTTACTGATGTCTGGGAAGAAACGGTGGTTCCAAACTCACAATGCTGAACTCCTCGGAGCATCGTCTTCGCTGTCAGACAAAACCAAACCTCAAGCGGTAACCACGGCTTGAATCGCGCTGATCGCGTAACGACTTCTGACTGTATCCCCATCTCTGTCCGACGGGAACATTTCCTCCAATATCGCACTACTGGGGAACATTGCTGATCTGACGTTGTGATGCTAATCTCCTCAGAGTAACATCTTCACCTTTGGTGAACCCCAAATCTTCAAGCGGTAACCACAGTTTGGGTTGCGTTGAATACATCCCCTTCCCATCTCTGTCCGACGGAAGGAGTCTTCTCCAGTGTCGTACCACTGGGACAATACCTGTGATCCAATCATGAGGCTATACTACTCGGAGTAACACTTTCATTTTCGGGCAAAATACCTCTCAAACAGTAACCACGGCTTGAGACTAGCTGACGTTTGCAATGATGCATGCTTGATTTCTTCTGCGTAATGCTCCATAATTATGGAAATGCTACGCGATTATTTATTTTTCTATGCAATATGCAATGCTTATTCTACATGATGAATGCATAAAAATATCCCCCTCAAGGGAATTTTCTGGGGAATACGAGACTCTCTGCTGAGGAACTCGCCACTGCTCCGATTTCCACCCTGCCGGGGATAGCACTGCTGCTAGGAAATAGACAACCCTTGCTGGGGATACAGATCCTTTGCACCCAACCCTCTCGAGGACATGCTGGGGAATACCTCCTTTGCACCCCACCCTCTCGAGGACATGCTGGGGATACAGATCCTTCACTGCACTCTGTGGGAATACCACAGTCTTTGACTTGCTGGGGATATAGATCCCAACTCTGCTTTGGGAACCCTCACAGATACTCCCGCTGGGGAAATGAGCAATCTTCAACCTGCTGGGGGAATACCATCCAGACCCTGCTAGGGGAACGACAACTACTCCGCTGGGGAGGACCCAATCAATCCACATGTAGGATACCCTCGGCTGGGGATGCAGATATTCGTCTGCTACGGAAACTCGTTCAATCCACTGGTAGAATGAACACTGTTGGAGAGATATGTCATTGAAAAAAACCGCTCCACTCGGGGAACTAGCTGGGGAAATAAGAAAAGTTGGCACAACACCTGTCGACTCATCGAACCAAGGTATCCACCTCCTAATCTCGCACCAGCTTTCCACTTTTGAGAACTCCCAGACTCGTCTGGACCTTTTCTGCTCCATCATCTTGCATTCCAAGTCGTTCCGCACTCGACGAGAGACGTACTCCTGGGATTTATACATAAATTTCAATTTTCCGACTTTGAAGAGTCTTCTTGATTAATTTCAATGGTCGTCGGGCGTCTCTCGTCGTCTCTCCGTTCCTCCTTCGTCCCTGATCGAACTCTGCGGGGAATTACAAACTTTCCAGTCTTCCGACTTTGAAGAGTCTTCTTGATTATCATCAAGGATCGTCGTACGCCTCAACGTCACTTCGTCGTTTTCATTCATTCGTCCCTGAGCGAACTCTCTGGGGATTTGTTACAAAGCTTCCACATCACAACCTGCAAGTGAGTGAAAATATCTAACAGTTCCTGCAAAACAGATCGTCAGATAAAACCGTGCCCCAGGCGTGTCAAGATTTCAACACTTGGGTCGCTCAACCTTCCAAATAAGATTTCAAGTTTTCAATCTTATAAACATGCATTGGAAGGAACCTGTATGTCTTAAAAATGCAAGGTTCTTTATCAAAAATATCTGGATGTTTTTGCAATCAAAGCGGTAATGAAAAACAAAAACAAAATTATTTGACTGAATATGCATTTTATCGACTGGAAAAGTGTGGCTCAAATGAGCAATACAAAAGGAAGCAATTCCTGAAAAGAGGTAATTGCGCACAAAAGGAAAAATCTATCCTAATGGCAATGTGAAACCCGTGATCTCATCGAGTTCCAACTCGGTTACACCCCATATGTCCTCAGACTCTCCGTGCTTTCTGCCTTCTGAACAAGACGATTCCGACTGATCCCTACCGGGTATTATCCATGATGCCTCAACCAAAGCGCAAACGATCATGCTGGACGCAGTTGTTCGTTTCAATCCCTCTTTTGCCTGGACCGCCCTCTCGGGTTTTCAGTCCGCCGGGATACCCCTTTTTGCCCAAGTCGCCTTTTCAGGTTTTCGACTTGCCGGGTGTACATTTTTTTTCATCTTTATCCCTAATTTTTGCCCGAACCTTTCTTTCTGTTTTTGGTTCGCCGGGATGCCCATTTTTGCCTGGACTATTATGTTCTTTTCGTCCAGCGGGTCTCTTTTTCACGAAGTATTTTTTAACTGCGTCCGCATTCACAGGGGATGGGAAATCTTCGCCATCCATGGTCGTTAACATTAAGGCTCCACCAGAGAAAACCTTCTTGACCACGAATGGACCCTCATAATTCGGCGTCCATTTTCCCCTCCGATCGTTTTGAGGAGGAAGGATCCTTTTCAGCACCATATCACCCACGTGATATATCCGAGGTCGTACCTTTCTTGTCAAAAGCACGCTTCATCCTTTGCCGGTATCACTGCCCATGACAGATGGTTGCTAGCCTCTTTTCCTCTATCAGGCTCAACTCTTCGTACCGGGTCCTTTACACATTCCGCCTCTTGCAATTGCACGTCCCTCAGGACTCTCAAAGAGGGAATCTGAACTTCAACAGGTAATACCGCTTCCATCCCATATACCAACGAGAAAGGAGTTGCCCCAATAGACACACCGAAGGTCAATACCCAGGATACCAGTTTACTACTCAATCACACCGTCGTTGGTGCATTCAAACGTTATCCGGGCAACGAAAGCTCATTCACCTTAACCTCCCCATCAGACATCAGAATCCGTTCGGATTCGGGGTCAGGCCCCTCCTCCGGGATCGGTTACTCTCAATCTTTCGATTAGAGTACCTCGAGATATCCTCATCAGGGAACTCAAACTTCATCGGTTGATAACCTCAACGGGTTGCAGAGAGATGTAATCAGACAACACCCCTTTATTGCTTTCTGAGAGTGTCACAAATCAGTCAACATTATTTTGCTCCTCACAACCCATCCTGTCGAGGTTGGCTTCTCAAACACATACTCGATCGGATCCATCTTGGAAATCCACAAAGTGGTATGAACCAGCATACACTGTCTCAGTCGGCGAGCAGCCTATGCCAAAGTACATCAAGTTTTCTCGAACAGTGAATGTATTGTTTCACAGTCGGTAAACTTTTTGCTAAGGTAAATTGCATGCTCTTTTCGACAAGACGCGTCATGCTGACCCAATACACCTCGTAGACCCCTCGAAGGCTGTCAAGTACCAGATTAACAGTTGCTCTCCACAGGAGACATCGGAATCGGAGGTTCCTGCCACTTGTTCTTTTTTTTTACTAATGCCCCTTGGCAATCATTATTTCACCTGACCGTTTGATCTTTCCTTTTTCAACATCTCGAATGTGGGTTCATACGTGGCTATTAGATGAGATGTGAACCATGACAGGTAGTTCAATCTTTCTAAGAAACCACGAACCTCTCTTTTTCTTTCTCGGTTCAGGCGTTCCCCTTTTTTTTTTTTTTTTTTTTTTTTTTTTGCAGGATGAACCTCGATTCCTCCCTTACAATGAACCCCCAACATCTTACCGGACTGCACTCTGATAGTGCACTTATCTGAATTCAACCTCAGTTTGAATTGTCTTAACTGGTTAACTGACTTGGCCAGATCTACCAGATGCCCCTCTTTTGGTTTGGGACTTTGCTATCATGTCATAGCATTTGATTTCATGACGAATCATATCATGAAACAAAGTCACCGTGGCTCTCTGATACAGGCACTGGCGTTCTGCTTCTCTAGAGGACAGTCTTCTCTCCATGGTAGCTTGTGCACAACGACACCGGTATCCGACCCTGACGTATCTTGACACGACCAGGCGAAGGCATCCACATGCTCTTTCAACAAGGCTACCATTCTGCTATCGACTTGCCTCTGAAGCGGCCCTTCCTTCCTGACCTCGGCGGTGCTTGGAACAACAACCTCAACCCGCTTCACGTGCGGCTGAATCACCTTCTCCTCTTGTTTTAACAACCTGGCTAATTCCAGCAGATCTCAATCTTCTTCGCCTTCTTCTTCTGCCTGATTGCTCGGATTGTCGAAGTCATATGAGGGGTAACCAAATTGTTATCAACGAGATCCGGAGAATTATTTTTGAATTCGGAACGAGACAAATCAAAAAGGAAAAATGAAAATAAACATTGCCATTTTTATTTGTTTTTAAACTGCAAAATAAATGAAAAACAGGGAATACCGTTTTTTGACTGAAAAACATCCATTTATTAATGATGCAGAAATGCAAATTTAAACATGAGGTGGCCCTTACAATGGACCATTACGTGTCGGGCAACACGTATGGCTTTCATGCAGATAAAAACTGAAAACAAGAAATAATACTCTTCCAGCTGAGTGCCAGTGCCGATCCGTTTAAGCCTTCCAGCTTCCTGGTACGCACGATCTTATCCATTGATCAATCTCCCAGTCGCTGTCGTTCTCTTCACCTACCGCATAGGCGTGATCCGAATCTCCAGCAATTGCACTCACCATTGCCTGACCATGTGCCGGCATAGGATTAGCATTAACATTTGGAGACGGTGCAAAATTGATAGCCTTAGAGTCCACCAGATCCTGGACAACATTCTTGAATGCTCTACAGCCCTCAATGTTATGCCCCGGTGTACCAGAATGAAATTCACACTGGGCGTTCTCATCATAGTTAGGTGGCTTCTGATCTGTTCTCATCGGAACCATCGCCCTCGGCTGAACCAAACCAAGATCCATCAACTTTTTGAACAGAACCGCATATGTCACGGGTGGCTTGTCAAAATGGCGATCAACCCCTTTACCTCTCACCTGGTACCCGGCTCTCTGTTGAGGTGGCTGACGCTGCTGTCGTGCAGAATGATTACCAGCAGGGATGGTTACCGCAGCAACGTGCTGGTAGTAACGATCCCTACCGCGTCCTCCCTGGGCATACACAGCACTCGATTCACCCTCATTCTTGTGCTGGTCATTACCAAAAGATTTCTTCGGTCCAGATGACGAAGCGTTTCCTTGCATGTTCCCCACCTTCAGCCAGTCTTCAATCCTCCTCACCTTTTCGGCAATTACTTTCTGCCCCAAGGCGAACTCTTGCATGACATTGATCAGCTCTCCCATCTTCTCTTTCAGCTCGAGGATGTCAGCGTTGGGAGGATCCATCAGTCTGGGAGTATTGCACCTGGTGTAATATCTGTGAGGACGAGTTGAGTGCAAAGGGATGACTCTACGAGCGCGAGCAATGATTCCTGCAAAACAGCAAACAGGTTAATATGCATGAATGCAACGTCTATCCATATGAGGAAGATTCTGTCCTTTGATTCTGGCTTCATCGAGACAGATAACATTTTGTCATCCACATTCTGAAATTCATGCTGTCTCTCAACCAGATTCTCAATCAATAATACTCCCCATATGACTAGACGTAGGCTTGATGCAGATGAATGCAAAATGAGAATGATGCTGATGTATGCAATGCACTGTGCCATCCTCCCAGTCATCTGATCATCTGTTGCTCTGAACTACAGCTCGGATCTCTGGACCGATCACAACCATCTGAGGAAACTGCAACCACGAATCTGACCCACGGGTTCCGAAATAAACGGAAGACAGATACACCATCATCATCATCAAACCATCTCTGAATAGATACCCACAATCATCTGAATCGGCCCGGGGAATCCTGAAATAAACGGATCCCCACTGATAAATATCTCGGCCCGGGGAATCCTGAAATAAACGGATCCCTACTGATAAATACCACGGACAGCACTCCGGCGTCTCAGAAATAGATGGCCATAAATCCGACTTATAAATAGGACCCACGGAACAAAAGTCACCATCTGAGTCACCATCTGAACATGCATCTGAAAGAATCACCCTCCCCTCACAGGTAAATTCTAATCAGGTCACCCTAAGGCGGATAATAGTCTCGACAATCGGGCAGAGATACTCAATGGGTTTGCCCTTTCGGGTGTGCCATTGTAGCTCCCTTAAGACCGTCTAAACCAAAGATCCGGGAAATGATCGGTCACCAGAGTCAACAACTCAGACGGAGTAACTCAAACAAAGTGGAATACCCACAGAGAAGAGCACTACCAAATGAGCCTCGTCCGGCTTGTGGTACATCACGCCGCCAGGCACATGTTGACCTAACATGAAAGAGGCAACGTGAGACCACACTAATCCTAGGTGTATACTCGGGCCTGGGTTTTAGCCCCACTCAAAACACCCACCCCAAACAGAGGAACCACCTGCACAGAGAACGGCAACAACATGATAGTATGATGCATGCAGACATTAATGCAGATATAGATACACACTGGTTAGAATAGTAAATGCAATAAATCAAACATCACAAGCAACCTAAACTATCCTAGAACGCTAGGAAGGACTCGCTTAGGGACGATGGACCAGCATAGGTCTACATCATGGTTCCCCAGCAGAGTCGCCAGCTGTCGCATCCTGCGAAAATCAACCGGCGAGCTAAAAACAAAACACACACAGAGCCGCCACTAAACGTTATTTATCCCAAGATAGGGAAAGGAAACGCTCAGAGAAACCTGGAAAGAACATGGTCTCGCGACCAGAGAGAAAAGGTTCGGGAGTCGGTTACGCGAGGGGAAGGTATTAGCACCCCTCACGTCCTAGGTACTCCTAGGGATCCACGTCCTAGAATAAAGAAAAGGTTGCTAAACATCACACACACACACAGGGAACGCAGGTGGGGTTAGGAGAAACGGGCTCGATAAGGTATCGCACCTTATGCCTACATATCTTGTCTGGAACAAGAATCAGAGCCACTGTAGTTCGGCTTACGCACGCCAAACAACACAAAACAGTTAAACACACAAGGGTGGCAAACATGGAGCCCGACAACCACTGGATGGAATTACGTCGGCATCCGAACCAGAACACACTCAAAAGGGCAAACGTGGAGCCCGACTGCCAATCACTGGGCTTACGTCGGCATCCGAGCCAAACACACAGTCAGATAACAAGTAAACGCACGCAAAAAAGAAAAAGGTTGCCCGGAGTGGTCTCGCACGACCACCTGCCTACATACCTCGTCTGGAACGAGGATCAGGGCGATGTAGTTCCCCTGAAAGGGAAGAAAGAACATGCAAACTAGTAGGGAGTCGGGAACTCGAGCCTACAAGTCAAACAACACACACAAAAAAGAAAAGGGTGCCCGGAGAGACCTCGCACGGTCTCCTGCCTACATACCTCGTCTGGCACGAGGATCAGGGCGATGTAGTTCCCCTGAAAGGGACCAAATTGCTAACCAGAAACCGGGGAAAACACGACACTAGGGAGCTGAGACTCGAGCCTAATGTTGTCATGCAAAGTCACCCTAAGTTCAGGTTTCTACCTACTTGCATCAGTGCGATCTAATCCTAACCAGGAAAGAAGAAAGCATACAAGCATACATCATATATCAAATGAGAACAGGCATCTCAAACAAGCATGTCAATCAGAGATTCACAGAGCACCCGCTATAACCAAACAAGAGGCTCAATCAAAGGGGTTTGACCGCCGAAGCGAGTCGTCTGTACATGGTTTTGACTTGCTCTTAACCTTGCCATTACGAGGCTAAGGTGAAGCAGATGATGGGATGAAGTGAGGATCAGACCTCACAGCTCTTATCCCTAACCAGGGAGAGCTGACAAATGAGCATGGGTCCAGAATAGGGGAACCCTTCTATACTCGATGACTCTGACTCAATGTGCACTGCACAGGATCTTGGGCTTTTGATCTCAATGCTACAACCATGTAATGGGAGCAAGGAGAAGACTCAACTGAATAGTGGGGGGTAGACTGCATACCCCTACCTTCCACCAATTGCCTTACTTGAAGGACTTTTCCTGCTTGGGCTTAAAAATAAACATACACAAGCATTGCCTCTTAAGGAGGACTTCAGACAATTTGCCCGGCCCGGTAACAGCCGGGTCTCCAGACTACATGAAGTAAGAAGGTTATACCTCAAATGCAAGTTGCTTAAGCAAAGCAAAGCAATAGTTCACAAGGAACTGAGCAACTATAGTACCTGGAAACAATCAAACTCAGTCAGTACTCAAGCAGACAAACTGTAAACAATAAACAGTTAACCAATCAAACTATACAACACAAGGCAAGCCAAAGCTTAAGCCTAAGCCTCAACACCTACAAAACAATGTTATGTTAGTGTACAAACATCCACAACATCAATTAAAACCAGCTTGTATCATTCTCCATGTACATTGCTTTTTTGATCCTGAAAAATCAAGCAAACATTAGTAACTAGACCACTAGGCCAAGCCTAGGGTCCAAAAGCAAGAAAAACTCAAAACAGCAAGGTATTCATCAACCAACATCAAATTAACATCAAACAAGAGCAAACATCATTGGTCTCATGTTTATATCATCCATCATGTTCAATTCATGCACACAACAAAGCAAATGAGGTCAAATGAAGCACCAAACATGCAAACAGAATTATTGCATTCAAATCCATACCAAAACACATCCAAAAATTCTCAAATTAATTACACCTAAACAGGGGATAATCAGGGTCTACCATGTCAAATTTGAGCTCAATTAGGCAAATGGAACCATGTCAATGAAAATCAACAAAAACAGACACAATTACATGCTTCAATTCACACCATCAATGCATACATCCACTTCAAAAATTAATATCTCATTGAAAACTAAAAAGAAATGGATGAGACCAAAACAGGGAGGTCCTAACATGGGTCTAGTTCATGCATATCAAATTTCATGGCCATACAATACAATGTGAGGATTTCCCAATCAAATTACCAACCTATGTCACATGGACTTGCACAATCAATCACCAGAAATGAAAAATCAAGATTAAATTTGAAAATGCAATGAACAATTCCACAAAAATTCATCAAGCATCCTAACATATCAACAATTCACCATGCCAAATTTCATTCAATTCTAACATGCATAGGTTATCCAATTAAATTCAACAAGTTGACATCAAGAGGTGTGACACAAATTGTCACACCTAAGTTCCAGAATTTGCTGCTCTCTGACCAGGTATCAAAAATTCATGAAATTTACATATAAATAATCCTCAATGAGTCAAGAACCACCACAAAAATTTTCAGCCATTTATTTTATGATATGAGTATTTCATGATCAAATTGCCAAAATGTATCAAAATGTGACGTACATTAGAAAAGCCTATGCCAAATAAAATATTTGCCAAGCACAACTTTGACCAATAGGTCAAAAAAATCCTACACAAGTCAACAAAGTCAAGGAAAAAATCTCCATATTTTTAGGAATTTTTACTATTTTTTATGAATTTTTAAAGATGCTATCAATTTTTAACTAATTAAATGAAATTAATTAAAAAACACAATGGCAGTTTGGTAATTATTTTGAGCGGGAGCGGGAAACGCTGAATTTGAAAGTTCAAATCGTTTTCAAGATCAAACAAGGTAATTTCATCTTCTTCAACCAAACTTTGCCCAGAATTTTACAAAATGCTCAAGAACACTTAATTTTCAAAACCTCACCAAAATGAACAAACAGATATGCGTTGGAATCGTATGAACCTGTAGAATCCAAATATCTATTCCAAACAACCTAACAATTCCTAAAACTCAAGAATCGATCGATCTAGGGTTTGACATTGAAACTTTAAATCACGATTTCTTAGCCTACACTAAACCATTCCTAAAACTGAAACTACCACTGTTCTCTACATCAAACGCACTATAGAATGCACATAACAATCAAGCTTTTCGTGAGTTTCGAATTTCACTCACTTGGATATGGCAGCGCGAGAATCGGATGAGTTCGTGCGTTTTGACCTTCAACAGCTCAACTAGAAGCTCCAAGGAGATGAAGTATATGCTCAAGTTCAACTGATGTTGCTCCTATTGCGCGTAATCGTGATTCACCATGGATGAGGCTATGTTGGACAGTCACGTTTCAAGCCTCTTTCCCGTCCAAACATCACAAACAGATCGAGAGGATGAGGAGTGGAGTTCAATGCAACAAAAATCACGAAAAATGATGGAGAAATGATGAAGAATTTTGAGATTGAAGCTTTGTGTTCTTGATGAAAATGGAGAGAATGAAAGGTTTTCAGATCTGGTTCTTGGAGATTGTGAGGTTCAGTTATGATTAGGCAATGATTTAGAATATATATGGTAGCTTAATCCATCACTAATCATGTTAATTAGCATTTTGGCATAATTAGTGAAATTGCAATTTTGCAAACGGAGGGTAAAATGGTCAATGCACTATGACAGCTAGTGCCAGCTGTTTTGACAGCTCAAGCAATCCCCAAATGACATATGTGATGTGTAGAAACTTGTTTCATTCCAATTGGTTGCTCCATTCTCAAATTCACCATGTGTATGCAAAATATCCAATTTTAGCACTTTCATTTTCCAAGCCAAAATCCAATTCACATGCCTTAGCCATGAAATGAATATTCAAACACACTTAAAATGCCATTCCTGAGGTGTTGGAAAAAGTCCCATTCAAAAATTCCAATTATTTTGCCATTTGGACAATTTTGCCCCTGGTCCAATTCAGTTGTCCAGTTGAAAAGTGACTTTTTGCCTTGGCCATTTTTGAACAAATCCAATGATGCACCCTCAAAGTACATGTCAAATGGAGTTTGTGCATATAAAGAACTTGCAATTTGGACAAAGTATGTGGTAGTTATGACCTCCTGAATACAGGTCATTTTCGAATTTCACCGAGCCATAACTTTCCAACCATACATTGGATTTTCAAGTTCTTGGACTTTTTGGAAAGGTGAGAACAAGATCTACAACTTTCATGTTGAACAAATTTTCATTTGAAGCTTCCTTGGACACGTGGCCTTGAGGTCCAAAACTTTCCATTTTTGGAAACTTCAATTACAAGTCACTTTCTATTTTTGGCAGTTTTTGTCCTGACTTGATTTCCTTCATTTTTAAACTTTGAGATGTCATTTAACACTTGTTCCAACATGAATGAAGTGTCTTCAGCTCATTTTCACCTCCAAATCCATCAGATCATGTACAGTTGACCACAGTTGACTTTTCATCTGATAGATGAATCAGGCAATGCACAGATCAATTTAAGCCCCAATCTTCAACTGAAATGCCTCAAGCATGAAACCCTAGCTTCAATAATCACAATATAACCATAGAATGATCCTCAAAACCATCACAGACCCCATCTCCTGATTAAACCCTGAATGGCCCAATGCAGCTGATTAGGGTTGACCAGTGTTCAAAACCCTAATCTCAAGGAATCTTCTTCAATCTCCTGATGACATCCAACCATGATGATGATGATGTATCATTGCAATCAAGATGAAGACCAACATCCATTGAGAATCAAGAAACCCTAATTCACAGTCCAATCCTCAGATGGCCATGATCAGTCAATAAAACCCTAGGCTTGCATTTCCTGACTTCCTCATCTTCTGATCAAGACTTGGGAAGATAGCTTGCACACTGTAACCACATGATATGCAATATGAAATGCCTAAAGTCCTAAGATGATATGCAAATATGTTAATGCTAGTCCCAAGAGAGGAGGGCAAATTTTGAGGTGTTACACTCATTCAACCCCTTCTTAACATACTCTTCAAGGAGTGCCCTAATCTTCACTTCACGAATGCAGTCCTCAGACCCCAAGTTGACTATTTCCAGATTCTTAAGATGTGGCTGAATGATCTTCTCTCCGTGCTCAAGTAGACAGGTAATCTCATCAGGAATCTCTTCAACATCATCTCCTTCTGCCTCAAATACCGGGAACTCAAAGTTGGGAGATGGTGTCAGATCATTATGTTCAATGGGTTTGATTAACCTGCATAATGATTTTGAGTATAAAAGAGATTTCAGAATTCAAACAAGGCAAATCATTATGCAGATGAAAAGATTGATTTTATTTTCTTTTTTTTGGGGTTTTATGGCGATCACCAATTTCATGCAAAAAAAAGCAAAAAGCAAAAATAATTTGGAAAACAAACATTTAAGATGCAATTATTGAATGAATATCATTATATTAATCAATTATGCCAACAATGTCTTTACTTCTCCTTTTGGCATGGGAGAAGGGTTTTTAAACAAAATGAACACATTACGTTGACTTATGGATAACTGTTGGAACATCAACAGCGACCCAGTTATTGCAGATTCCTCCAGGTATGACAAAGTTGCCAAGGTCTTCCTCTTCATCTTCTTCAACGATGGCAGCAGCTTCCTGATCTTCAATGGTGTGGATGAAACCTCCACTCTGGAACAGCCCAAGATCATTGGAAACACCAGAAGAGTACCCTATACCAGCCCGGGACTTGTTATCTTCCAACTTGATCATTTTCCCCAAACCAGTAGTTGCACCATGCTCAATGGCCAACTTCGTATCATTATAGGAGGCAAATGAAGAAAGTCCTTTCTTAAAAGGCTCAGCAATAGATAAGGCTTGGAAAGAAGTTCCAACCTCATCCTCAGCATCAATATATGAGAAGGAAGATAAATGGTTGACTAAGAGAGTCTTCTCTCCTCCTATCACCACCAACTTCTTATTCTTCACGAACTTCAACTTTTGGTGCAGGGTGGATATCACGGCGCCTGCCTCGTGAATCCATGGTCTACCAAGCAAACAACTATATGACAAATGAATATCCATGACCTGGAAAGTGATCTGGAAATCACTAGGTCCAATCTTGATCGGGAGTTCTAATTCATCAATCACAGTTTTCCGCGATCCCTCAAAAGCTTTCACTACCACTCCACTCTGCCTCATGGATGGCCCCTGATATGAAAGTTTAGCAAGAGTGGACTTTGGCAATACATTAAGTGATGACCCTGTGTCCACCAACACGTTGGACAGGGTATCGTCTTTACAGTTCATAGATATATGTAAAGCCAGATTGTGGTCTTTTCCCTCCTCGGGAAGATCATCATCACAGAAGCTCAAATTGTTACAAGCGGTTATATTTTCAACAATGCTATCAAACTGCTCAATTGTGACATCCTGATCCACGTATTCCACGTCCAACACCCTCTGCAACGCTTCACGGTGTGGCTCTGAATTCATCAGCAAAGATAGGACATATATCTTTGATGGAGTTTGAAGCAACTGATCCACAACATTATATTCATTCCTCTTGATGAGCCTCAACATCTCATCACCATCCTCTTTCAACATGCTAGACTGGCCAACCAGGATAGGAGTGTTATTGGATTTAACAACAGCAGGGTCAACATCCTTCACATCAGGAACATACTAATTTGAAGAAGAAGTCCCCACGGGACCGGCAGGATTGACAGCATCTTTCCTCACAACGTCTTCATGGGATCTCGGCTGAGCCGAGAAAACACGACCACTACGGGTCACTCCACTAACGTCAGAAATGCTCACAACAGAGGTTGAGGAAAATAGAACCTCCTTCTCATCTTCTAGCATAACAGCGTTATAACGGTAGGGAATCGCTTTGTCTGATACATACGAGGCAGGGCCCGCTGGCTTGATCACAAGAGTTGGTGATACTTTCTTCTTGCTGCCATCATACCTAATGACAACAGGATCAGGAATTTTGAATACGAGAGTGATAACGTCGACTTCATCTTCATTACGATTCTGAAGTATCTCAATCATCCTTTGATCTAGCATCTCTTGGATGTCCTTTCTCACTTGACGGCATCCTCTTTCATTGATAGTGCACACCTGGCACCTATCATGATCATGCTCATATTGACTGTGTTCACACAACAGCTTATGCATCTCAACCAAGGATTGCCTTATGTCGTTCACATAAAGGACTTTGTACTTACCAGGGCACCCCTGAACCATATTAACAGCTGCCTTCCCATGCTCGGGCAATGGGTTCTTCTTCACATTTGGGCCTACGTCCTCAAAGAACAGTATCCCACTCCTTACAAGGTCTTGCACCTTGGTCTTCAAAGGGAAACAATTCTCCATGTCATGTTCGGGAGCACCAGAATGATACACATAGTAAAGTTCGGGCTTGTACCACCATTGGGGATTGGCTGGCACAACAGGAGGATCATGCGGAGTTATCAGCTTCCTATCGATTAAGGAAGGATACAATTCAGCATACGTCATCGAAATCGGGTCAAAAGTCACCCTCTTCCTCGCATAGTTGTTGGTGTTGGTTTTGTTATTATTGCGAGGCTGGTAAGCCTGTTGTTGTTGATGATGTTGTTGTTGTGGTTGTTGAGCTTCCCTGAAGGCAGGTGCTATATGAGCCACCTGGTGTTGGTTGATAGTTGGACGGACTTCTCTCCTCTTAACAGAGGGCTTTCTCTTTACATGGGAAGAAACAGCGTGAGCCTCTCCTTCCTTCTTCCTAGCAAATCCTCCATATTTCTTTGTTGAGGAACCATCATCACGAGACAAGCATCCTTCACGGACCCCCTCTTCTAGCCTCATCCCCATATTCACCATTTCGGTGAAGTCCGATGGAGCACTAGCAATCATGCGCTCGTAGTAGAAAGAGCTCAAAGTCTTCAGGAAGATCTTTGTCATCTCCTTCTCCTCCAAGGGTGGCACTATCTGAGCTGCCAATTCTCGCCACCTCTGGGCGTATTCCTTGAAGGTCTCCTTGTCCTTCTAGGACATTGTCCTCAACTGATCTCTGTCTGGAGCCATGTCCATATTATATTTATACTGCTTTACAAAGGCCTCGCCTAGATCATTGAAAGTGTGGATGCTTGCACTCTCCAGCCCCATATACCACCGGAGCACAGCACCTGTCAGGCTATCCTGAAAGTAATGAATTAGCAGTTTATCATTGTCGGTTTGGGTCGACATCTTGCGAGCATACATCACAAGATGGCTGAGTGGACATGTATTTCCCTTGTACTTCTCAAAGTCATGCATTTTGAATTTAACTGGGATTTTAACGTTGGGCACCAAGCACAATTCAGCAGCACTCTTCCCAAAGAGGTCCTTACCTCTCAAAATTTTCAACTCCTTGCGCAGCTCAAGGAATTGGTCCTTCATCTCGTCCATTTTCTCATATACGTCCGGGCCCTCAGATGGCTCGGAATGATAAATGGTGTCTTCCACACGCGGGAGAGTGTCCACGATGGGAGGTGGCACAGACAGGACCGAGCTAGATGCCGGCAAAGAAGCGAATGTAGGAGCGAAGCCCTCTGGCACGAAGTTAGATGGCATTCCCCAAGGGAATCCAGCTGGCATATTAGGAGCGAAGTGGGCGGTGGCAGCAGGCACTATTGACGTAGCCACCTCAGAAATAACCGTCCTCGCGGGAGGAGTTGCAGGAGTTAGTGAAGCTTGACTCTATGCAGCAAGGTTTAACTCCATCATGGCAGTCAGCCTAGCAATCTCTTCCTTCAGGTCTCGATTCTCTTGTTCGAGGTGTTCCATGATCTTCTGATGATTTTCTCGGGTGTTATACCGGTGCGTCAGCTTGTCTTCAAAATAAATGAAGAGCAAAGAGTTAGACCATTGTTCAAGAGCTCGGAACCAAAACCTGCTTATGCATATGATGCATGCAATGCTTGTGCATATGATTTATTTTTTATCAGAGGAACTTTATAGGGATCTATTTGCAAATGTTTGAAAAATATTGAACTTTTAAGACATATATGGAATACTCATAGCAATATAATTTGGACACTTTTTACACCAAAGAAGTAGTACAGTCTCGGTAACCAAATACAATACAAGAGAAAAGGAGAAAAACATCCTATGGAGCCCTATAAGCAATCGTTCAAAGCCTTCAAGATCGGAAGGTAAGTCGCACGAAGCCTCTTCACCTCTCTCTCCTAAGCTGCTTCCATGTCGGCCTTCTCCTTGGCGAGCTGATCATACTTCTTCTTCCAAAACCTAGACGAGTGAGGAAGGAGAGAAGTAACCACATCATCAGGCTCATCGATAACCTGATGCTCTAGAAACACTATCATTGCATCCTTATCCTTGAGCTGCTGAAGAAGCTCCTCACGCTCACGAACCCAAGCACGAGAACGGTCTTCGTCTCTCAACTCCTTTACTCCTTGATTAGGGAGGGTTGAAGGCCCAACCATAATCATATGGTTAGATCTCGGATACTCATATGGCATGCGATACTCAAGAGCTCTCTTCCTTACCCAAAAGGTGTAAGGTTCCAAAGCAACATAATTCTTCGGACCAAGCTCATTCCTCCTTTTCCTATGAACCTTGCGCCAGGCGCGGACCATCTTATCCTTCAAGTTTTAGGGATCTTTACCCTCTTGAAAGAACAAGCCTTCCAACGAAATGTTGTTAGGTTTATCCTTTAAGGGGAACCCAAGTTGACGGCGAGCCAAAGCAGGATTGTAGTTAATTCCACCACACGCCATCAAAAGGACGATTGTACCAAGAGATATCATCATTAGTGAGAGACATAAGTCTTATGGACCACCGTAGATATCCCTTGTTCTCCTTGAAGGCAAGCGTCTGATGCAAGTGCGAAATAAACCACTTGTACAACAGAGGCAGACAACACACAATGGAACCACCACCCTTTGCATTCCTCATATGCAAAAAGAAATAAGTGTCACCCAACAGAGTCGAAACGGGATTAAGAGAAGAGAAAATCCTAATAGCGTTCACATCCACGAAGTTGTCGATGTTGGAAAATAACACTAGCCCATAGATGAGGAGTACAAATATGGCTTCAAAAGCTTCCTTACTCATGGCCTTCCCAAACAAAGTAGCTTTGGCAATCAGAAAATCAGATGGGAAACCTTGAATTCCACCTTTGGTAGTCATATTGGCAACAATGTCAAATACATCCACATGAAGCATATCAGCAATCTATTGAGAAGACGGAATCTTTTCTAAACCACTGAACGGCAACTGATCAAGAATAGGTATACCCACATGATAAGCATACTCCTCTAATGTAGGCAAAAGCTGGAAATCCGAAAAAGTGAAGCATCGATACAGAGGATCGTAGAACTGCACCAACACACTCATCAGACCATCATCCACCTTAGTAGAAAGAATAGACAGAAGCTTCCCATAGCGAGCTCTGAATTCCAAAGGCTCTAATACATAAGATGTCAAACTCCTTAACTCTTTCAAGTCGGGTTGTCTGAAACTATACTTCTTCATATTCCTTCTTTGCTTATCCATGTCTGAAAATTTGCAAATAGACCTCTTAAGTTCCTTGAAAAATCTTTATTGTTGATGGCATGAATGCGAATGAATGCATGAATGCATGGATGCAACAAACACACTCAAGGATCAAGCAAGTCACACCACACAAAGGTCACGAGATGGCTCACGTCATCGTCAATATCAATCATCCATTTTGGTGGATTATGGCTTACACCTTATCAACACCCAAGTTCCATTGATATTGAGGATATACGAGAACAGATCAACCGCGAATCACGGGTTTGTTGCAAGTCACGAGCATGGAGTCTCGGTTAAGAACCACCCAACGGAAGTGTACTATGGTTAAACCTGACAATCATGTTCTAAAAAGGTTCCCATAGTCATCATCTCATCTTTCAGATATTATCGGAATAAACGACTACTCGTCCTCCAAAAATATTCTCAAGAGGGACTCTTATGAGTGTAGTATCGCGTAACAATCGCTTCAAGTCTTACACTTGAACGACTTTCGCACTACGTCCTAAAATAGGCCAAGATGGTCTAGGTATCTAAGGTCCTTGGCTTCTAAGGTTCCTATTGGAAAGAGTAATGCCTAACCACGACTACTCGTGTGACATTATTGATCCCAATAAGACCTCCACCAAGTGAATGGACTTGCAAGTTAACTTGTTAAGGAATAACTCCACACAAGCCAACAAGACTATGTCATTCTCCTATCATAAGTGCACTCGAGTTCGGGTATAGAACTCATCTCACAAGAAACAACCAAGCATACAAGCAATTAATATATCAACCAATTCATACATTACAAACAATACATTCATCCCAAATTTGCACAAAAATATGGCACAAATAAATATAAACATACAACACACATAAGCAAAAAGTAGGCTAAATCCACTAGAGAAGAAGTCCCCAACAGAGTCCCCACTTTTCTGTAACGGGGTTTTCGTTACCTTTAGGTTTATTGACTAAACCAAAAGTCAACATATAATTCGAGTCGCCACCGCACTTTTATTTGTCCAAAGGAAAGGCTAAAAAGCGAACAAAAGCCAAGTAAGAAGTTTTTCAAATCAAAAACTAATAAAAATGTCAGAGATCTGGGTAAGGGTGTTGGTTATGAAATGGGAAGGTTTTACGCACCCAAAACATCCTTAGTACCCTAAGGGAACCCTTTTTGCAAATATGTGTTGTAGGTCGGTATTTGTGAAAAGATCTGTACAAAAGATTTGAGGGATGAGAAGAGAATAGATTATATTTACAAATTTGTTGTTTGAATGGATGAACCCATTGCCTACGTACCATCACAAAGGGGGGGGGGGGGGTCAAAACCTCGTAGTTCGGGGTAAAAATCTCAAAGATTGGTGAATTGGTTTAAGGTCTTTTGTTATCAAAAGGAGAAAAACTCAACCTAAACCAACAATCCGCCATGTGAGGAAGACTTCAACATGCTAGTGAGGGGTTAACCCTATAATAAGTATGGAAGACTTATAATCCAATCACTAAGGGTGAAGTGAGATTTACATCAACCACTATGATAACTCAAATCTATGACTAATATTTATGAAAAAAAGTTTTAACAAAGTGGCCATTGGAACCACAAAATATCTTAAAGTGAGTTATATTTACAAGTTAGACTTATTTACAAAATGAAGTCAAAGTTGGATTAAGATTTATTCACAATGAGTATTGATGAAAATAGTTTTGAAAAGTCAAAGGCATAAGGCCTAGGTTTCTAATTTGAAACAAAGTCAAAGTTTTGAAAATGATTTTTGGCTTGGTTAGGGTGGGGAGAAGAAGAGAAGGGCTAGTCCTAAAGCATACAAAGATAAGAGGGGAAAGATAAACCCTTGGAGTTCCTTTTCTTGAAGTCATAAAGATGATTCAAGATGCTCATTTCCTTTGGACTTAGCACATAAACAAGCAATCAAATAATTTGAATTCAAGCTCCTAGGATCTCCACTTGGCTTGTCTCTTAACTTGGCTACTCATGACAATGGTCCTCTTTTCACAATCTCAAGATGGGCTCCCTATCACACAAAAGCAAACATCAAAAAGTTCAACACAATAAGGGGAATGGACAAAGAATAAGTTTGGAGGAGAAGTCCTTTGAGTCAACTTTGAATTTTAGCATTCTAAAGGCATAAGGCCTAGTTGCTCTTCAACAATTTTGCATTCTAAAGGCATGAGGCCTAATTGCTCTTGAACTCCTCTAAGCATAGGTAAGTCCTAATTCTAAGTCCTTTCTCCTTTTGCAATGGTTCACACAAAACAAACACAAAGCAAACACAAAGCAAACACAAGATAGCAATATATTTATATACACAATAATGGGCTCAAATGAGCAAAAGCAAAATGACATAAACATAAAATATGTGCTCAAGTGAGCAAAGTGAAAATCAATATGAATAAATGAGCAAGAAATAAATGGCATTAAAAATAAATGGCAAGAAATTAAATGCTCAAATTAAAGTTAGTAATTAGTGAGGTTATGTTAGCTTGTCCTAAGACAATGTAGCGCTATGTTAAGCAATCGTAAGTGGACTAATGTAGTAGTCACACCTATTTGAGGCCGGTCAATGAAAATATAGGCAAATAACACAAGTTAGAGATCATGACTAGTAAGCCAGACTCCATAAACTTGCCATGCCAAACAAAAGGGGAAGGGCCTTGTATTGTCTTTAGGTTATTTGCTTGACCAAGAAGCAACCTATCTTGGACACAAAACAACTCACTTGATCATGGATCAAGTTGAGTTTGGTTTAAATCAAAGAAGGTTAAACCTCTCATTTGTCAAGACCAACCATAAGAACTTAACTCATTGGCCATTGATGGAAAGAATGGGATGAAGATGAAAGGGAGGGGAAAATAAAACCACAACCAAATCCAATTGATCAAATATGGATCAAACCAACATCAATCAACACCAAACAGAAAAGAAATGAAGATAACAAGTCAATAATATTTTTTTGGTACTTTTGAATTAAAATAAAATGCAAATAAAAAATAAACAAATAAGGTCAAACCTCAAATTCAATTCAAATCAACTTCAACAAGTCCAATTAAATTCTCATAGGTCCAACATGATCAAACAAACTTTGACTAATTTTCTCAACAATTTTTGAAATCAGAAAGTAATTAAAAACAATTAAAAACAATTAAAAATAACACAAAATGGATTAAAATCTCAAATAAATCTCAAATCAAATAAGAAATTGATGAGACTGTTTTTCATTGATTTATCATGATCCATAAATGCTAGGAAAATATTTTTGGATTTTTCAAAAGTCAGAAAGTATTTTAAAATGAATTAAAACTATTAAAAACCAAATAATTCACAAAAAAAATATTAAATAAAGTCACAAAAATAATTAAAAATCAAAATATGAAACTAGATTTTTCAAAAAAAAAAATTGGAGTTGGTCTCATATTTTTATGACTTCAAATAAATTATTTATGAATTTTTGAAAATCAAATGAATTAACTGAAAATAAAAGAAAATAGAAATAATAGAAAAAACCAGAGCCACGGGATGGATTCATTAATTGACGTGGCAAGGATTAATGGCTCAGATATGAGGGCGCAGCGTGCAACCAAGTCAAACGCGTAGCATATGGCATTAAATGAAGTAAACACAATGGATGCACACGATTAAAACGTGAGAACCAAATCCAAGGGCTGTGAATGTGTACACGTGGTGATGGTGGTGGAAACCACCATCTTCTCCGGTGGAACAACAACCTCCGATCACCAGTTGCAGAGATTTTTTTTTTAACAAAAATAGAAAACAATGACATGGAAATGAAGCATGTGTGATGGAGATCATCACTGTATCCATGGATCTTCCTCACTCTTCCTATATTGAGAGAAATGTGTAATGGAAGATCATGGTGTTCAAACTGAAAGTTCATGAAATGGAAAATTGAAAGCATCACAAGCTTGCCTCAAGTGTGAGGACTTTAGAAAACCACACAAACACAAGAATGCTACATTGAAATGAGAGTTCTAGATCCAAAAAGTTTGAAGGTATACCTCTGAATTGGAGTTCTTCAGGCCACGAGACCTTCAAGATCTTGGTTCCTCTTTGCTCTAGGGATGCAGTGGAAGTGAAAGGCTAAGGAATTAAGCTTTGAAGATCAACTAATGATGCTGAATTTCAAGCTCGAAAGTGAGAAAAATTTCTGAAAAAATTCCTTTAGTATGGTCATGGTTTCAATGCTGCAGCAATTCAGATCCCCAAAAGGTTAATGAATGAATGAGAGGGAAGTTCTATTTATAGCTGAAAGTCTCAAATGATCACACTTCTCATGTGTGCATGGCAAATTGAAATTGGATGCATGGGCCTGTACAGGCACATGTGAGGCCCAATGATGAGTGAAACATCTTGCTGAGTTCATATGGAATGGATTTGGACGTGTACATGAAGTGGAATCAGCTTGCATACCAAGTTATAACATGAAATACCAAAATGCACATGAATGGAAAGTTCTTTGAAACTCCCAAATGGTAAGTCCAAAACAGTATTGTGAGTAATGGTTGGAAAGCCCTTGAAATAAGGAACAAAAGTTATGTTGAGCAAAAATTCATTTGGCATGTCCAAATTAATGAAAATTGGCCTGGAAAATCCAAGTACTAAACATGTTTAAGTCACCTTTGAAAAATTTCACCAAAAGCAAGCCTAATCAAACCCCTCTATTTTCATGATGCAAGCTTCAAATGGAAAAACCTCCAACATCAAAGTTGTAGATCTTTTCAAGATGATCTATTTAGACTCAAAGTTTGCATCATTTGGATTTTTTATGACAAAGTTATGGGCATTTGAAGTTGGGTACTTTTTCGAATTCAATGAATTAGGTCCAATATGACCTATAATGTTTTGTATTATCACATGTATTTATTTTAGGATTATGAAATTTTTTCCAACATAATATTTGAAGTAGACATCTTAAGCTTTCCAATTCATTTGGTCTCACCTCAAAATCATAAAAATTAAGGAAGTTATGCCCTTGGTAGGTTGACCCAAAATTAGGGTTTCAGTCAAAATGACCTATAATGTTTTGAAATGAATGGTGACCTTCCAAGTTTCAAATGGATTTTTGATGAACATGAAAGTTGTTCATATGGTTATTAATAACATACATTTTTTCTCTTGGGGTCATCTTCATTTGACAAACACATCAAAAGTTATATCTCAATGGTGCTCAGCTTAGTCAGATGACTTGACTGGTCAACTTCTCAAGGCCAAATTTCCAATCTTGATGAATAAATGATTGAGGATTCTCAAGTAGGCTCATATATGCATAAAATGATGAATGAAAGGACTTCCCTTGATTAAATTTGATCATAGGTTGAGATTGCTTCATGCGCAAGGCATAGTCAAAGCACAGTTAAATTAGGGTTTCCTTGGGAAACAATCCTCAAGACCTTTGAGTTATCTTGATCAAATTGGCAAATTGAGATACTTGGGAGACATATATGATGGTTAGGAACTTTGTGGACCATTGTCATGCTTTTCCTCATCTTCATCTGGCCATTTCATTGAGCTTAGGAGCCTCCTAGGAGCATTGGAACACATGATCACTTGAGCTTCAAAACAAAAAGAGTTAGTGACATACTTTTGTCCTTTTGGTTGGTAATCAAATAAGAAAAGCAATAATCTACAATACAAGCATGCTTGGTGATCTCAAAACACTCAAACAAGTCCCAACCCTAGGGTTAAGGAGACAAACATGCTATGATCCTTGAGGCAATGCACTTGTGCAATAACATGATGCCATGAGGGATCTTAGGGTCAAAATTAGGGTCTTACACCAATGATGCAGCCCTGTTAAAGTCATGCGCAGACCTAGCAATCTTCATCCAAAATGCCTGAACTTGGGTTCTTTGGAAAGCTTGGATCAAGGGGAACAAGTTTGATGTTCAACACTTTTTTATTTGGAGCTTGGAACATGGAGAATTTTGAGGTGGAAGTTTGGAAATTTCAACATGTTGAAAAATTTACTAAGTGTCAAGCTATATACTCCAATATTCCACCTTACTTAACTTTTTATGTGAGCTTCAAATGAGAAAAGTGTCTTCATCAAAGTTGTAGCTCTTTCAAAGAAATTTAAAATGGTCACCAATTTCATGTCATTTAGATTTAGAATGATAGAGTTAGGCATTTTTGAAGTTTGGAAAAATCACTTGTTCAATGGTATAGGTCAAAAATGACCTATAATGTATCCTCATATCACATGCTCATAAAAGTTGAATTAGCTATCACTCCAAACATCAAAGTTGAAGTAGACATCTTGAGTTTGATTGTGCAACTTGGAAATATTTCATCTCATAAAAATTGAGCAAGTTATGGCCTTGGGAAGTTGACTTTCAAATTAGGGTTTAGACAAAATGACCTATAATGTTTCAACATAGAAAATGATGTTACAAGCAAAACTAACTCTAGGTCTCAACATGAAAGTTGTTTGGAATGTCATTTAGAGTAACTTTACTTTTGGAATCATTTTCATATGGTAAAAATTGTAGGAGATAGGGTCTAGGGAGACCGAGTTTGGTTCAGATGAATTCATCTGGCCAACCACCATCAACCAACTTGCTAACCTTTAATTTTCTTGTCTTTTTAGGCTCATGGTAGATCATATATGCATAAGATGATGAATTTTGAAGTGTACCTTGAGAAATTTGATCAATTGGTGAGATAGCTTGTTGGAGAAGTTACTCAAGATACCCAGTCAAACTATGGTTTCCAAGGCAAATCACCCTCAAACCCTTGAAGAAAACTTGATCAATATGACATGTAGAGATCAATGGAACTCATATATGATGCTCATAACCATTCTTGGATCAATTCATGGTTGTGCTCTTTGTCATGAGGGTCTCAAACCCTAGATATGAACTTGATAGATCAATGGTGATCATGCCCTACCTACAAAAGAGTTAGGCAAATAGAAAGACATATTTTTGGTATTTTGATTAGTAAAATGATAAAATACAAGTATGATACAATTACATGGTGCTTGGTGATCTCTCCCAAAACAAACCCACTGAAAGAGGGATAAGGAGGATGTCAAGGTATGATCTCATTGCTAATGCTTGTGATGAAATTGCATGAGGGATCTTAGGGTCAAAATTGGGGTCTTTCACAGTGTTGAATCTGCCGAACCAAGCTCTTGGAGAATGCTTAAGACCATAAAGAGACTTGTGTAACCTACACTCCATATTCGATGACTCCCCTTGAGCAATAATCCAGGTGGTTGCTCCATATATACTTCATCTTCAAGATCACCATGTAAAAAAGCATCTTTGATGTCAAGTTAATGAAGAGGCCAATGTCGAATGGCTGCAATGGCTAGAATGTTTACTAAAAATGAAAATGAGGCAATGGCTGAAGATGGATTTGGAAGTGAATCTGAAGATAAAGTAATGGCAGAAAACAAAATTGAGAAAGAAGCAGTGGCTGAAAACAAAGTTGAAATTGATAAGTTTGAAAAGAATTTGGTGTATTCAAGAAGATTAAAGGCCATTTTTGAATCAACAAATGTCCAAGAGACCGATCCAAGTCCTTTAATACAGGTAACAAATTCTGATTTTTCTGTTTTACATGATATTCCAGCCCCACATAATGAAATAGGAAGCTCATTAATTAAAGATAACCATGACCTTCCAATTGCCATTAGAAAGGGGGTTATAAAATGTACAAAAGACCACTCTATCCTCTCTCAAATTATATTTCATTTCAATTTTTTTCTCAAACCAATAAAACCTTTCTTGCAAACTTAAATCCCATCCAAATTCCCACTAATGCTTTTGAGGCATTATCTGATAAAAATTGGAAACATGCTGTAGAGACAGAAATGGAGGCATTAGAGAAGAATAAAACATGGCAGTTGGTTGTTTTGTCGGAAGACAAGAAATCAATTGGTTGCAAGTGGGTGTATACAGTAAAATACAAGGCTGACGGGACAATTCGGAGATACAAAGCAAGGTTGATTTCTAAAGATTTCACACAAATCTATGGTATCGATTACTCAGAAACTTTTACCCCGGTGGCAAAGATGAATACGGTTCAAGTTATATTATCCATTACTGCCAATTACGGGGGGAATTATAACAATTCGATGTGAAAAATGCATTTTTACATGGAAAGCTTGAGGAAGAAATTTATATGGAGATTCCACCAGGATATAAGAAAAAATGTTTGCTGGCAATTCTGTTTGTAAGTAGCAAAAGACATTATATGGATTGGAACATTCACCTTGGGCATGGTTTAGAATGTTTACTAAGGCTATGACAACATTAGGTTACAAACAAAGTAATGGAGATCATACATTGTTTATTAAACACCCCACTTCAGCAGCATAAGCCCTACTATTTTTGCGAGATACACCCCCGAGAATGCCTCATCTTTATCCTTCTTCACGACTAGGAGGTTTTCCATGCAACTTCCAACACTTCTCACGTATATGTCGCGGCTTATTGCAGTAAGTACACCACAATTCACCCTTCTTTTCCACCTTTGCTTGTCCCCCACCTTTAAGATTTTCAACAATCATGGATGAACTTTCAATGGATAGGGTATCTAACCTTAAGTTTGTTCTACTCTCCTCACTTCTTACGATGGCAACAACCTCATTTAAGGAAGGAACTTGAGGCTTTTCTAGAATCTGAATTCTTACCTGATCAAAATCAGAATTTAATCCCACAAGAAAGTCATAAACCCTATCTTGTTCAATAAACTCTTTTAAGGATTGATGAGTCTGCTGCACAATAGTTTTTATCACTCTATAGTGATCCAATTCCATCCAAAGAGACTTCAATTTGTTGGCATATTATGTAACAGATTTATTTTCTTACTTAGCAGCAATTGTTTTCACTTCACATCATAAACTTAAGCAACATCTATGGCCTTCGAATAAGTTTGCTCTATTGCATCCCAAATTTCTTTTGCAGTGCTAAGAAACATGCAAGTATCACTAATTTCTGGAATCATTGAGTTCGATAGTCATGCCATAATCATCGAGTCCTCCTCATCCCATGCAATAATGGTTGGATCTCCCTCTACTGGTCCAGTACCAGTTAAGTGACTGAGTTTACCTTTTCCTTTTAACACAGTACGAATAAGTTGGACCCACTTCAAATAAATTTTTCCATTTAGTCGATAAGCATGCTGGATGTTCTATAATTCTTCAGACTGATTATTCTGGACTTAAGAACTTTCTCCTTGAACAAAAGGATTTACGATCTCCTCCTCCATAAGTAGGTAGTTGAAAGTGTATTTTGATGTGAAAAAGTGTACAAACAGTAGTCGGCCAAACATCTACCAGAAGACGTACGAAATTTTGCAAATGGCTGCCGAAAGGAACAAATAGTGTTTAATTAGAAAAACTTGACAACAAGTATTGCCCAGTCAAGATTTAAAGGTTCAGACAGCATAAAAATGTCCAATCAGATTTCTAAATAATGATTAGCAGAAGTACAGTTCCCTAGATGAGGAACTCTGATACCATGTAAAAAAATAGAGAAAAAATGTTTTGTGAATGTGCTTGAGATACATTGTTCTCAGCATAAGGCTTAATTTTTTTATAATCATTTAGTTACAATTTATAATGGTAATAATAATTATGTGCAAGAAATTAAACTAATAGTACAAGAAAGAAATTAAACTAATAGTATAATTTATCAAGATATATAAAACTTGGTATGCAATGAATTAACTACTTAGAAAATGCAGAATTAAATTATTTTAAGTTCCAACAATTGGAAAGTGAGGGCAGATCTGGAACAAGAGGGCGAGACTAGTCGGATGGACTAAATAGTGACTAAAAAGAAAAGAGGAAACTACTATAATAGTATTTTGAACCTATTGGGTACTTGACAGCGGAATAGTGGCGAGACGGCTCAAGGAGGATCAAACAAGGTCTAAATACCATGTTGAAGTTATGAAATTTTAGATAAAGGATGACAGAAAATAATGAGAATGCTGAATATTAAAGATAATAACTTAAGAATAGATTGAGAGATACTCACTTGATATTTATAACCATGTGATTACAATCAAATCTATAACTAAACCCCTTGACTATAGAGATAAAACCAACAAACCTATCATAGGGATATTTACTCAACAAACTATAATTAAAATCTAATACATATTTTAACAATAATCATAAACTTAGAGTACGCAATCACCACTCATTATTTTTTCATAGCCTTCATGCATCTAGCTTTTAAACTTCAACATGCAGGAATTAAACAAGTGAAAACTGAAAAGTGCCAGAAGGTTACCGATATGATAAATTGTGATGGGTTCTTCCTTAAAGCCTTCCAAAATCTCTATCTTGTATGGCTCATTCAAAGCCAATATACTATGAGCTTTCATCTCTGGGAACTTCTTCTACAAGGGGAACATTTCGGCTAATAAGATCCTACAGACGAGAAGAAATAAACAATTGTGTGCCTTGCATATGTAGCATAATGCAGAGCTCAAAAAGCACACAAACAAGTACTTAAGTATAACTTCCAAATATAAAGGTTCAAAGGAATTGACTCTGCTTATCATCTCTTTCTTGATTCTCTTCAAATCTTTATCAGTCAAAGGCTGCATATCAGTCATAATAAAACCCATTTTCTAAGGCCTGATTGGGACTTTTTTTTAGGGTAAAGCGCTTTTGAATGGCCATTGTCATCACATGCGCACACTCAAAATACTTAATAAAACACAAATTTAGGATTATAAAATTCATAATAGTCACACAAAAAGTCATAAATGCCACAAACAACTAAGATTCATAGCAGGTAAATGGTTGTTTGAAATTGTGGCCAATGGTACTTTCAGATAGCAGTAGCAACTAGCAGAAAGAAATCTGTTCTATTGTATAAAAAACAGAGCAGGGTGAGAGTTCATACGAAACACGAAAAAAGCTAGACAGTAGCAAAGAGAACTTTTATCAAAAAGAGTAGAACACAACATGACAGAGGGAGTTCCTAAGCACGAAAAATTAGAGGGTTTTCCACAAAAAAAATGGGATTAGTGGATAAGGAACAAACTGTCGCATCAAGTTATGTGTTCAAAACATGTTTTTTAGGGATTTATAATCTCAAACGGCGGGTTTACAGAACCGGGTTGCAAACCCAACTTTGAGAAACTCAAAAATGGAACGTAATCGCACAATTCCACCATTTTCATGATTTGGCGCGGTGATCCCAGCCGTGCCCACCAAATTGTGATTTCATCCATGCACAACATGCTCAGGCCCAACGATCTCAAACTCACACGTTTTCACGTGATGACTCACAATCTTGACCACCATGATGCTAACAATATACAGTTTGTGTTAAACTATGACACTTGAATTTATTGGATTAAACATCAAAAGGAGAAAGAAAAACAAAGAAGCCAAACATCATATTGCCTCATCAAATCAAATCATATTACATACTGTTCTTCCTTTCCTAGAGAGAATTCAAAGATGGTTTATCTTACAAATCTAATAACATACCATAATCACCAAATAAACGACAGAAAGTGCAGTTAAACGTAACAAGAGTATTATTGAAAGTAGTACACCGTGTGGCGGATTCTGAAAAGGTTCTTGGATGATTTGTTAGTAGGAAGAACAATTCAGTTGTCACGATCAGAATCAGAAATGGTGGCAGGTTGGGAGGGACTTGTGGCGACGGCAAGAGTGGAGAATTTCCTGTTAAAGAAGGTTGGAGATGGAGAACAGAGAGAACAAAAAGGTATATGTAATTCTTCTTCCTTTCATCCCCACTCATCTCTATATTTTTTCTCTTTTCTTCTCCTCTATCTCTCTTAAAAAAGATCAAAGTTGTATCAATATATAAATTATTTATTTTAATCAAGTTTTAAGAAGTATACTTCATTAAAATAAATTCAATTTCTATTGTAAAAAAATATAATTTTTAATCATTGAATTAAGCGGTTATTTAGTACTCAGTAGGAGTCTAATTGAAATCCTCACTATTCAATCCTCCCTCAGTAACTTGATCGCATGCGGCAGATAATTTGTTTCCTACATCAACAAATATGGGAACTTAGTGTGAACCCATCTCAACAATGATAAAATGGACATGGGAAAAGGAGCATTGTAAATATCAATCTACTATTACTTTTAATCTCAGATTCTTACACTTGAAAGGAAAAAAATAGTTAGGAACATGGAACTCCCAAAAAAGAGAATATTCTAAAACTAATAAACTAGATGATGTTACTTATGTGTGTTTGATCACAGTACCCATCAAACCAAGCATCTCCTCACTCTTGGCTTGTGTTATTTGCAACTCCAAAGTCACCTGTCAAAAAAATTAGACCAAAACATTAACAGATGTTGGCTGTTGTCTAAGGCAGAGAAAGAAGAATGCCTCAAATACTGGCTCAAAAACATGGTTAATCACATAAGTGTTAAATCTTTTCAACTATTATGTGGGAACTTAGAAGGTAAATAAACATTTATGATGTTCTGAATAATAGTCTTAGTAGCACCGACACCTCTGAAAAAAGGCGTGTCTGTCCCGTGTCTTTGTCGGACACCGACACCGACACTTGTGATTACGTTCAATTTATTCATTTTTTCAAATTATTACCGGTGTCGACGTGTCAATATCAGTGTTCGTGTCTGTGCTTCATAGATAATAGTTAAAACAAATTAGTGAACATAAGAAAATTTTCATTTCTCAAAATCTTAAGTTCTAATGACCACTGCAAATTCTACTTTAGCTACATTCAATAAGTCAAAACAATATTTGCATTTAACAGTTTGTGAAATCGGCAGGAAATAAAGAGCTTATTTTGTCAGAGTACATAAGATAAACTGAAAAGCTTGAATATTATATCTATAACAATTGAGAGTAGAGTTGATTTTTAAAACTACAAATAACAACTTGATTGCAATTCTTTCTGAATAGTTGAAAATAAATATGCTGACCTCTTTGAAAATGTTGCTATGTGAAGTTTCCACAAACCCCTACATCAAAACCAAAAAAGCCAAGTCAGCAGGAGAGAATTTAACAACTAGAAACCAGTTGATGTTAGATGCTTCTTAATACTAGAGTACATGAACTTTGAAGATAGAGAAGTTGGGGACAAACCAATTTTTTGAACAAGTTGATGGATTCTACATTTGATTCTCCAATTTTAACCTCAAAGAGATTGATCCTTAACTTTTCAATAGCAAAGGCCATCATCATCAGAACAGACTCCTTTCCAAGCCCTTTGCCACGGCTATGCTAACGAAAAAACAAAATGATCAAAAGTGAGATTAAGGAGATTTAATACTTGCATTCAAGGAGCAAACCAACCAAAAAATAAGGTTGTTAGGTGCAGACCCGGCCGGGAAAGACTTTTATATCCAACTATATTGTTAAGGTTGATAAATTATTTCAATAATCATGCATCTTGAAGTGCATAAACGACTACGAAGGAAGGTTAAAGTTGAGTCTCAACTCAAATTAGATTGAAAAACCCAAAAAGGTTTACCTGGTAGGTTCAGCAATCATAATTTCAATCTCAGCGATTTGAGGATTATTGATGTCATTCATAAAAATATTTACATCACCAACCATGGCTGCAAATACCATATAATAAGCATATATTAATATTAGTCTACAACAATATCGAAATACTACCGTAATAAATAACAAAAGACATTTTTGACCTTCGACGTGAGGTTGACCGTGTGAGAAGGTTCCAAGAAGCAAATCCTTATCCAAAAGAATGAAGGTCTCTTTGTTGAGATCAGATGACCAAGAGAGTTGCATCTGATACTCTTGTTCGAGGGAAAGGGGTTCGGAGGCAGTGGCTTGAAGGAGAGAAGGGTTTTGCATCCATTCATGATATTTGGGGACATGAGATTCCATATAAGGGACTAGTATAACCTTCTTTCCCTCTAAACTCACACTCCCTTTCCTGATCGCCGCCATCTTACTCAGCCACGTTGCTCGGAGCAATTTCTCCCGCCTACCCTCGCACTCCCAGACTCACTATTTGATATTTTGGTGCACTCTATTTCAAAATCCAACTCGTTTATCCTTCAACTTTATTTTCTTAAATTTTTCTTTTTGATCTTTTTACTTTTTCACATGTAGCATTGATGATAGATAAAATTTATTTTTAACCAAGAGGCGAGATGATTGGAATAATTTATCAATTAATATTTTTTATATAAATAAATAACTTTAATTAAGTTCTTTTAATTTATTTAAAAATTAATTAACATCAATTTTAAAATCAAGCATTAAGGGTCTAGAAGAAAGAGATGTTTAGTTCCCCAGGAGATCCACCTAAATAATAATGGAATCCAAACTTGTATTGAAGTTGTTGAATATGATATTATTCATACACCTCTAAGTGATATTGAAAATGTTGATGATGGTTATAAAAGTAAGCATTTTGCACTAAGGAGACCATCCTCAATTGCTTGTTTTTAGAACATTCTAAGTTAAGGTTGATGTCTACTAACTAGATCCAAAAAAAATTAAGCAAGCATTGGTAGAAAATATGAGAGGAAGAGTTAGTATTCTTATTAAATGTTCACTCCGTTTTTTATTATAAATCAGTTTTTGACTTTTCACACGTATTAAGAAATGTAATAATTATGGTATGAAAAAGATAAATTATGAAGAATTTTACAAAATTATCCTTCATTAATGGTATTGGAAAGACAAATGACATAATTGAAAGAAGAGAAAATAATAAACATTTAAGGGTATCATAGGAAAAATAACATTAATGATTCATTGGTATTATAAAATGACTTATATTGTGGTACGAAATATTTTTCCAAAGTGACATATAATAAAAAACGGAGATAGTAATAGACAAGTGGTAAGAGGCATCCTATAAGCATTAGATTTTCATTTGTGAGGAGTTTGTTATGAATGAGCCTCCTCAACAAATAGAGAAAGAAATGTGATAGTTTATCATGCATCATTTCTTGATCGTTATTTGTCTAAGTATGACAACTCAATGATCCCGAAAGGTGAGAGACTCCCAACACAATTTATTTAAAGGCGTCATTTAAAGTTGAGGGGATCTAATACCTAAGCCACCATCATTAAAGGGCTTGCACACATTGAACCAAGAAACATTTACCAGTTTTCTAGTCTCATGGTTACCACTATATTTCTAAAATTCTTCTTAAGCTCCTTAATGAGAGAGGTGGGCAAAGCGTAAATGGTGAGAGTGTAAATGATCATGCTATGTATGACACTTTTTGTTAATTGCAATCTAACTGCTATTGAAAGATGGAAGACTTCCAAGTTATCAACTTAGTTTTCATTTTATCTACCACACAGCGCAAATGATTTGATATAGGTTTTCCCTTTAAATTAGGCACCCCTATGTAGATGAAAGGAAATCTACCAATTTTAAAATCAAGATGGGCAAAAATTTGAATCATTTTTGAACGAGGAATTAAGGATGGGTAAATGGTAGACTTTTGAGGATTAATGTATTTACTAGAGGAAACATCATTTCTATCAAAATGATTAGATAATACATGGATGTTGGAAGTGGTGCATTTGGATAATAACATGATGTCATATGTATAAATACAATGAGAAGGCGTTTTGAAATTCCTAGGACCATAAATGAGTTTGAGTTTACCAATATTGGTAAGGTTTATAATTCCTTTAGTTATGACCTCTTTAGCAATGCAAAAAAGGAGGGGAGATAGATGGTCACTTTGTCTAACCCCTCTTTTACAAGAAAAAAATCCTTCAAGCATGCCATTAACATTGACAGGTACCTTGGCATATTGAAGGATTATGTTGATCTAGTTACACAAAGTCTTATGAAATCCAAGAGATTTTAAAAATTCCAGAAAGAAAGACCAATCAATGTTATGAAAAACTTTAAATATGTCAACTTTGATAATTATACTTCTACAAAAGGATTTCTCGTACATTAAGTTTATGATTTCTGAGACTAGACAATGCACTATTTGATTTGTATTTCTCTGATTAATCCTATTTGTTATTTAGACTTTATGGTTAGAAGGATGACAACCAGTTTGTCAGCAAGAATCCTTAATATGATTTTGAATTTGAAGTTCCCCATAGCAATAGTTCTGAATTGTGAGTTAGTGTATGTATTCTTGGTTTTCGGAAACAAAACCACAATATTAGCATTCATGTTATGATTGACGCAACTTTGAGAGAAAACTTGAGTGGTATAAGCAATGACATCCATTTTTATAATGTCCCAAAATGTTTAATAAAAGAAGGCACCAAATTCATTTGGACCCAGGGCTCCATTTTTTTATTCATGGCAAAGAAACATAAGAAATCTCTTCATGTGTAGGAATCAAGGTAAGAATAACATTCATATGGTCAGAGATCACACGAGGAATAGTTTCTTCAATGAGATGGTTATCCTGCACATAAGTAGCCGAAGAGAAAGAGTTTGTAAAATGGTTAACAACATGCTTAACAATGGTATTAATTATGTTAGGGTTAGTGGTGATAGAATCACCAATTTTGAGCACATAGATTTTCTTTATTGCTTGCTTAATTTTAATCAATCTATTGGAGTATGCAGAATTTATATCTCCCTCACAATGCCATTTAAGTCTAGCATTCCCTTTGATGTTACCGATTTTCCATCCTATGGAAATATATGTGGCCATAACTTTCCCAGACCCGTTACCATTACCGATGATCGTCGCCCGCATTTCATTCATCTCTCTAAACTTGCACTGGACAATTACAACAACCATGACAATCAGGTTTTAAAGTATGAGTTTCAAGATGTTATCAAGGCAACTAGGCAACCTGTTCCGCTTGTTACTTATTACATTACCTTTGAAGCAAAACCTATACATGATGGAGTTGAAAACTGCGGTGCCACAACTTTTCAAGCTCGGGTATGGGACATGACACCTTCATTTGAATCACCTCTGGTTGAGTCTTGTTCCATTAAAACCTAACCCGCAACATGGTAATACTATGTTATGCATGAAGGAGAATTACGATCCAAAACGCAACGGAAATTAAAATTTTCTCCTTTAGAGATCCTTATGAATGGTCATGATCAGTGATAGAATATTTACCTCTTGTGACGATTGAAACCTTTGGTGCAGATCTCTTGTGACGACCAAAACCTTTGATGCAGATCCACAGAGCGATCACGAACGTTGAACGATGACAACATCTCTACTCAGTCCACACGAACGAATTCCTTCAATCTCAGTGCCAGCTGGTACGAATGAAGGCTTTGAGTGAGAGAGAGAGAGAGAAAGAGAAAACGAAAATAATGCAACCGCAATGAATGCTTCTGCACAAGGGTTCTATTTATAGAACCACTTGTGTGGGCTTCAAGCTAAAAGGCCCACTTAAGTGTATTTTGGCCCATATCTTATAATATGCCCAAAATCACTTAAGCTCATGGTACCTTACCATATTTCGTATTCTACTTAAGTACACCGTACCTTTACGATGTTCTACAATTCACTTAAGGGCACCGTACCTTACGGTGTTCCTTAGTTACTCTATCTCTCATCAATCCGTCCTTTGTGTGTGACCCTGTAGGTTTTCGCGGCATTGACAATTATATTAAATCATGTATTTAACATAATAAACAGTGAGCGGTATCTAGTAACACATCACTGCTACCCAAGACACGAGAATGTCATGTGATCTGACAATTCCTTCTGTGATAATACTTGTGTGTATAATTACCCTTTTGCCCTTATGTCTATATTGAACACAAGGCATAGACCGTGTCATCCTCGTCCAGTTCAATATTGGGCCCATAGACATTTATCCTGTTATGCAGGATGGGCAAATTCCATCTAGGTCACTCATGTCCCTCAGCATGCTTCGTGGAGTACCCATCAATTGTCTTTATGGTTATCTAGTTACGGACAATGTTTGATCAGCAATAAAGCACTCGACTCTACATCTAAGGTCCATAGTGGTTTCAGGTTGAAGAGTGGTATACACCATTATCACCATGAGAATAACTTATGACACTTTGCATAACTTTCTATATAGTATTCTCATAGCGAGTCAATCCGGTATAAATATTACTCTTAATATTCATACCTATGTTTAAGACTTGATAACTCCTTATCCATGATCCATGAGATGTGATCATCAGTCTATATACATAATAGTCTTAATGCTTTAATGTCATCCAACTTCACAATAAAGCTCGACTACGGATACTTTAAGAATAGTGTCCTTATGTTTAATGTGATCTCATGATTAAGTCATACTTGATACATTAAACAGACTAGCTATTTGTAATACCCCAAAATTTACCCTTCATTTTTCCTGGAAGCATACGCTTTACACCTCATGCATGCATTCATTTTTAGGTCATTTAACATTAGATACATTGCATGTCATCATGTCAATCAGAATTAGATCCAAGAAACTTTATTTAAAAATAAAAATAAAAATAAATAAATAAATAAAAATAATAATAAATAAATAAAAGAAAAAATCTCAGACTTGGACCTCTCTCAAAAGCCCACTAAGCTACCAATATTAGGCTATAAATACTAGAGTTTCAGTGAAACAAAGAGGGATTTCTATTCCTATTACCCTGAGGAAAAAGATAGTGAGAGAAGAGCTAACAGAGTTCAGAGCAACCTCCAAACCCTGAAGGGAACTCAACTGCACAAAATCACCTCTGCCTCACATAAACCCTAAAGATTGTTTTGTAAACCTCACGGGTGCAACTCAATTTCAATCAAGCTCTCCAATTAGGTTTGCCCTATATCCATCATCTTTATGCCTTTAATTTGAATGCTCTGAATGTATGAGGTATTATGGGTGAATTTGATACCCTTTTGATGCATGTCTTTTTTGTGAATTTTAATGGCATGATTCATGTGGTTACATTTTGATTTGGGGGCAACCCTTGATTACCCTATTTTTTTGTCTCTAACCTGTTTGTTGAGTTTTTGTGAGGGCTCGCATGACTTTTGCAGGGATAACTTGCGTGGTTTTCCACTTTATTTGTGGGATACCCCCTGGAGGTTTCATTCCGATTACCTGTACTGACTCACTTTCTTTTATGGTGTTTAGCTTGGAAGGATCCCTGGGTTTCCCATTCCTCTAACTGTTGTTACTTCGGATCTTTATCCGCGTGGTACTTTTACATTTTTCCCGCATTTTACTGCTTTCCTAGCTGGAAGACCTCGATAGGAGGCAATGTTTTTGTGTTTTTTTTACAGGTTCCTTCGTCAAGGACTGCCTTTTTGCATGAGTTCACCAAAACCTAACCCTTCATTGATTTTTCTTCTCCTAAACACACGTTTACTCCTTCTACTACAGGTGAGTAAGTCTCCAAAGGTCGAGCATCCGGTAGATTGCGTAGTAACGTCGTTCGTCCAAAACCCACTCCATAACCCCGTAGTTAGCCGAACTACGGCTTGCTCTGATTCTCATTCCAGATGAGATACGTAGGCATAAGATGCGATGTCTTAGCGAGCACACATCCCCCCAACCCATAGGTCACCCGAGCTACGAAGACTCTGATTCTCATATTCAGATGAGATACGTATGCAGTGGATGCGACATCCGCGCGAGTCATGTTCATTTAACCTTTTTTTTTGGTAAACAACACAAGATAAACTCACACCCTTTAGACAAGAACTACAAAAGTGGATCCCGTAGAGTACTACGGATGCGTAGGGGTGCTAATACCTTCCCTTCGCATAACCGACTCCCGAACCCAAGATTTGGTTGCGAGACCCCGTCTTGTCCTTTCCTTTTTCAGGTTTACTTCGAGCGTTTCCTTTCCCTCCTTTGGGATGAATAACGCACGGTGGCGACTCTTCTGTCATTTTCTTTCGCCGGTTGTTTTTTTTTCGCACACTGTATTTTTCAGGTTGCTACAGCTGGCGACTTTGCTGGGGACACTAAGAAGTTGACCTCTTGCTGGTCCATCTTCCCTAAGCGAGTCCCTCCTAGCTTGTGTGATTTCTTGTTTATTGGGTGTTCATGCTTTTGTACATTTATTTGCTTACCTGCTTGCATGCATCTGTTGTATCTGTTGGATCTGTTTGTTTGTTTGTTTGTTGGGATGGGATGTTCTATGAGAGATAAGCCCATTACCCAGGCTTAAGTGTACACACAGGTTTTAGAGTGGATAATCATGAGGCTTGCGTGGCGTGTTGCTACGTTAAGTCGTTCGTGAAGAACCACACCCAGACGAGGTTTCTTTTGGATATATTATGTCTTACGGGTGTTCCGTAACGGCAGAATGTTCCTCTAGAAATCGTCGACTCTGGTGACCATTTCCCGAGAACTCAATCGAGGCCTCTCCTCCGAGACGTGATTATGTTAGCTCTGGTGGGCGCATTCTCGCTGCTCAATCTGAGGATCCCGAGACTGGGAACTTGCTATTAGGATGTCCTGTTGAGGGGAGTCAACGGAGGTCTTTTGTCCCGTAATAATACCAAACCTTCAGTGGTAAACGTATTATTCGCGACTGAAGGGCTGAAGCTGACGAACTTCTGTTCTTAGAACCTACCAGTGAGGGGCGGGCTAAATTCAGGAAACCTTAACCTCCGACCAACCCGGTTTTCTGGAGCAGAGATCTGATCTTATATTATATTCTTCAGTGGGTTTTCTCTTCAGACAGTGCAACCCGACAGATGTTCAAGCAGATACAGCAATCTTGATTTCCATGCCACTGTATTGCATTCACATCATTGCATCACATCATTCTGCATTCATATCATTTAACACATGTTTATCCATTTCTAGGGGGTTTACATCTTCTTCTTGATTCCGGTCGGGGGTTTTCTGGCTCTCTTAAGATGGATATTGGCAGAAAGAGACATGTCGCCTACAAGTTTCCGATGGTCTGTCTGGAGCCCATTCAAGAGTTAGTGAAGTTAATGGATCCTGATTTTCTAGAAGGATTCCGAAAGGATTACGGTTTGATTCTAAGTTTCGTCACGATTCTTTCCAAGGATCAACATGATGCTCTGTTCACACTACTGCAGTTCTACGATCCTCCATTGAGGTGTTTCACATTCTCGGATTATATCTTGGTCCCTACTTTGGAGGAGATTGCCAGTTTTCTCAGAGTTCCTATCAAGTCACAGTTGTTATTCTACAGTTCTGAGTTTCTGCCCGATCTCAGCCTGGTTGCTTCAACCACATATTTGGGGGAATCAGTCTTGAAGGCTAATATGTGTCAGAAGGGAGGAGTCAGTGGTTTTCATTTGAGTTTCTTACTGGGAGAAGCAAAGAAGAAACTTGAAGATGGTGACTAGAGGGGTTTCAATGCTGTGTTGGCTCTTTGTGTGTATGGAATTGTCCTGTTCCCTAATGTTGCCAAATTTGTGGACAGGGACGCAATACGCCTCTTCGTGTTGAGAAATCCAGTGCCGACCTTGCTAGGAGATTTCTTTCATTCAGTGCACCACAGGAATGAAAATAGAAAAGGAGGATTGTTGAATTGTTGTGCGCCTTTGTTTTATAAGTGGTTCAGTTCTCACCTACCCAAATCAGGAGCATTCATTGATGTCGAGGACTCGTTGAGTTGGTCGAAGAGATTGATGGGGTTGAGAGCTGAAGATATTTCTTGGTGATCTGACCGGAGCTTGCTTCGGGCGGATATTATTCACAGTTGTGGGAATTTCCCAAATGTACCGTTGGTAGGAAGAAGAGGAGGAATCAACTATAATCCTTGTCTAGTAGTTAGACAGTTTGGATATGCTTTAAGAACTCCGCCTTTGGAAAAGGATGTGGAAGAATCTCTGTTTTTCCATTCTTCGCCTGATCTGACTGTATCCCGTAAGGCAGCTGAGGCCTGGCTCAAGGTGATCAAGAGAGGAAGAACTGTGCTTGGAAGAGGAGATTGTAGAATTTACCCTCAGTATGGAGAGTGGCTTCAAGGAAGAGTCGAAGAGTTTGGTCTGCCGTTTCCTATTGAAGAACCTGTATATCCACCTACTCCTGAGCAGTCAACAATGGTGAGCCGAGAGGAGTATGACAAGTTGAAGAATTCCATGGAGGGACTTCAAACCAAGAACTCGGAGTTAAGGGAGAAGTTACAAGACTATATGCATCAATTCCATGAGGCAGAATATCATAAGGGGGGAGCCGTCAGATTGCAAAAGGAAGCAGAGAGGAAATTTGCTGTGGAGGTGGACTTCTTCAGGAAGACAGACGAAGCCTTGAGATCATCCAGTTCTGAGTTAAGGCGAGTCAAGCAGCAGTTAATGGATGCTCATGGTAAATTAGCTGGGTGGCAAGAGCAATGGGATGCATTTTCAACTTCTCGGAAGGCAAAGGAGGAGGAGACGGTAGCCGAACTGACTGGTCAGATGGAGAAATTGAAGAATTTGCTGAAGGGGAAGAACAATGAGCTTCTGTGCGCCCGTTCTACTAATGGTTACATCACAAATCAACTCAATGAGGCTCGAGGACAGATTGAAGAACTCAAGGTGCTGGCAGGTTTGAAGAAATCTAGACTTGAAGAGGTATTCGGAGAAGATGATGGGAATTACTACAGAGAGCACATCAACGAGTTGGATGGAGTTATTCACAAGAGGAATCTGCTTATCCGGCGTTTGACAGAATTTCCAGATCATCCTGACACAGTGGCATTACTGGCTGAAGTTAGGAGCAGTCCTTATGGGTTGTATACAGGAGGCTGATTCCTGATTTTTGTTCCTCCCTTCACTTATTGTATTGTAGTGATGATCCACAGGCTTGTTGTGGAGATCCTCTCTTGATGTACTGTCGGCTAAGGCCCTTCTCTTTAAACTTATCTGTATGATGGTTTTATCTCTATTGCATCTTGATCTTCGAAGTTTATCTATGGCTCGATCTTCTCGTGAGACTGGAATCAAGGGGTAGAATACCTTTTGGAATTGATAAACATGTCATTGCATTTACATATTCATTTGCATATCTTGCATAACAGGTACCGCCGTATTGGTCTCAGTTGTTTAGTATTCCACTACTAGAATAGCTGACTCAGGCATTCACCGATATGGTACCCGAAGGAATCAACGAAGAGGGTGGGGATAGTGATTGTGACATCGACAACTGGGTGTGTCCGAGGATCCCGGGTGAAGTCATCAACAATTGGTCTTCTGAGGAGATTGTCCAAGTCACTTTTCTGAAGGAGTAATTTTCTTTGTTTATTCATGCATGTCCAAGTCTTACGTTCCGCCCAGGGCGTAATGACTCATTGTAGGGCTCATCTATGTGACACTTGCATTTTTTATCATAAATAAAGGACGTCTTTTTGCATTCAAATATTTCGTTCCCTGTCTTTCTATTTTTGCAGTTTTTCAAAATAAAAAAAATGGCAATGTTTTGTTTAGTTTCCACTTTTTTCTTTCACACTCATAAGCACATACCATCACTCATGCAGATGCACATCACCGGATCCTATTGATAACGGTTCTGCTATGGCTCGCTTCGACTTTGAAAATCCAATCTTTCAAGCTGAAAAAGAGGGTGATGAAGACTGTGAACTCCCTGAAGAACTTGCCTGGTTCTTAAAACAGGAAGAAAGGGTCATTCAACCGCATCAAGAGTCTGTTGAAGTGATTAATCTCGGCATCGAGGACGCCAAGAGGGAAATCAAGATAGGGGTTGCATTGGGAGATGATGTGAAGAAAGGGCTGATTGAATTGCTGCAAGAATACGTTGACATCTTCGCCTGGTCTTATCAGGACATGCCCGGGATGGACACAGACATCGTGGTACATCGCTTGCCTCTCAAAGAAGGTTGTCTTCCGGTCAAGCAGAAGCTCAGAAGAACAAGACCAGAGATGGCTGTCAAGATAAAGGAAGAAGTGCAAAATCAGTTGGATGCAGGGTTTCTAGCAGTCACCAATTATCCACCATGGGTTGCAAACATCGTCCCAGTACCTAAGAAGGATGGAAAGGTACGGATGTGTGTCGACTACCGGGATCTGAACAGAGCTAGCCCTAAAGATGATTTCCCATTACCTCACATCGATGTTTTGGTGGATAATACAGCTCAGTTCTCGGTATTCTCCTTCATGGATGGCTTTTCTGGCTATAACCAAATCAAGATGGCACCAGAGGACATGGAAAAGACAACTTTCATAACCCCATGGGGAACCTTCTGCTACAAGGTGATGTCGTTTGGTCTGAAAAATGCCGGAACAACATATCAACGAGCTATGGTGACTCTGTTCCATGATATGATTCATCATGAAATCGAGGTTTATGTGGACGATATGATTGCCAAATCTCAGACAGAGGAAGAACATTTGGTGAATCTGCAGAAATTGTTTGAACGGTTAAGGAAATTCAAACTGAGACTTAATCCGAACAAGTGCACTTTCGGGGTGATATCGGGAAAATTGCTGGGTTTTATTGTTAGCGGAAAAGGGATTGAGGTGGATCCTGACAAAGTGAAAGCAATACAGGAAATGCCTGAGCCAAGAACAGAGAAGCAAGTCTGTAGTTTCTTAGGGAGGTTGAACTACATTGCAAGGTTCATCTCTCACCTAACAACCACGTGTGAGCCAATTTTCAAATTGCTGAGGAAAGATCAGGCTATCAGGTGGAATGAAGATTGTCAAAGGGCTTTCAAGAAGATAAAAGAGTATTTGCAGAATCCTCCTATCCTTATGCCTCCAATCCCAGGGAGACCGCTGATTATGTACTTGACAGTACTTGACAATTCTATGGGTTGTGTTCTCGGTCAACACGACGAGACAGGTAGGAAAGAACATGCCATCTACTACTTGAGTAAGAAGTTCACAAATTGCGAGTCGAGATACTCAATGCTTGAGAAGACATGTTGTGCACTTGCATGGGCTGCTAAGCGATTGAGACAATACATGCTGTCTCACACAACCCTACTGATCTCCAAGATGGATCCAGTCAAATACATATTCGAGAAGCCAGCTCTCACCGGAAGGGTGGCTCGTTGGCAAATGGTACTGACAGAGTACGATATCCAGTATACATCCCAGAAAGCCATCAAAGGGAGTATTCTGTCAGACTATCTTACTCAGCAGCCGATTGATGATTATGAGCCGATGAAGTTTGATTTTCCAAATGAAGACATCATGTTCCTCAAGATGAAAGACTGTGAAGAGCCAGTTGTTGATGAGGGACCTGATCCAAACGAAAAGTGGACTTTGTTGTTTGATGGGGCTGTCAATGCTAGAGGAAGTGGAATTGGCGTTGTCATTACTACTCCGAAAGGTGCCCACATGCCTTTCACCGCTCGTTTGACTTTTGAGTGCATAAATAATGAAGCTGAGTACGAGGCCTGTATCTTGGGTATTGAGCAAGCCATTGATCTGAGAATCAAGACTCTGGACATCTTCGGAGATTCAGCTCTGGTGATCAATCAAGTGAATGGTGATTGGAATACTCTCCAACCCACTCTGGTCCCCTACAGAGATTACACGAGAAGACTATTGACTTTCTTCACAACAGTAAAATTGTATCATATACCTCGTGATGAGAACCAGATGACAGACGCACTTGCTACTCTATCCTCCATGATCAAGGTAATTCGTTGGAACCATGCTCCCAGGATCGATGTGATGCGCCTTGACAGGGCCGCGTATGTGTTTGCTGCTGAACTGGTAGTCGATGACAAGCCCTGGTATCACGATATCAAGTGCTTTCTGAAGAATCAAGAGTACCCTGCAGGGGCATCCAACAATGACAGAAAGACTTTGAGAAGATTGGCAGGCAGTTTCTTCTTGAACAAAGACGATATGATGTATAAGAGGAACTTCGACATGGTTTTGCTCAGATACATGGACAGACACGAGGCAGACATGTTAATGCAGGAAGTTCATGAAGGTTCCTTCGGTACTCATACCGGCGGACATGCAATGGCTAAGAAATTGTTGAGAGCGGGTTATTATTGGATGACCATGGAATCAGATTGCTTCAAATATGCTCGGAAGTGTCATAAATGCCAGATTTATGTTGATAAGGTGCATGTGCCGCCAAATCCTCTGAATGTGATGACTTCGCCGTGGCCGTTTGCTATGTGGGGCATTAACATGATTGGAAAGATTGAGCCGACTGCTTCCAATGGGCATCGCTTCATCCTTGTTGCCATCGACTATTTCACCAAGTGGGTCAAAGCAGCGTCATTCGCGAATGTCACCAGACATGTGGTTGCCCGTTTCATCAAGAAAGAAATCATTTGTCGCTATGGGATTCCCGAAAGAATCATTACTGATAATGGTTCTAATCTCAACAACAAAATGATGAAGGAGTTGTGTCAGAACTTCAACATTCAGCATCACAATTCTTCCCCTTACCGCCCTAAGATGAACGACGCTGTTGAGGCGGCAAATAAGAACATAAAGAAGATTGTGCAGAAGATGGGCGTCACGTACAGAGATTGGCATGAGATGCTACCCTTCGCCTTGCATGGCTACCGTACTTCAGTATGTACGTCGATTAGGGCAACCCCTTACTCCCTGGTGTATGGTATGGAAGCGGTCCTACCTGTTGAAGTGGAGATTCCTTCTCTAAGAGTCCTGTTGGATGTCAAGTTAGACGAAGCCGAATGGATTCGGACAAGGTTCAATGAGTTGAATCTTATCGAAGAGAAGCGAATGGCAGCCATTTGTCATGGGCAGTTGTATCAGAGTCGGATGAAGAGAGCCTTTGATCAGAAAGTGCGTCCTCGTTGTTTCCAAGTCGGAGATTTAGTGTTGAAAAGGGTCCTTCCTCCTCAGATAGATCAGGGGGGCAAGTGGACTCCTAACTATGATGGACCGTATATTGTCACCAAGGTTTTTGATGGTGGGGCCTTAATGCTTGCAACTATGGATGGTGAAAACTTCACTTCCCCTGTGAACTCATACGCAGTTAAAAAATACTTCGCATAAAATAGACCCGCTGGACAGTAAAAAGAATAGTCCAGGCAAAAATGGGCATCCCGACGAACCAAGAAAATGAAAAGGTTCGGGCAAAAATTAGGGATTAAAAATGAAAAGATCGTACACCCGGTAAGTTGAAAACCTGAAAAGGCAACTTAGGCAAAAATGGGTATCCCGGTGGATTGGAAACCCGAAAAGGGCGATCCAGGCAAAAGTTAGGGATTAAGCGAATGACTGCGTTCTGAGTTAGTTCTGAATCTCATCTCATGTCGATGACTGGAAATTTTCGAAAGGTAGGAAACAGTCCAATCACCTTTTCAGAAGGCTGATCATCTGGAGGATCTTGAAGACGGGCAAGTCATAGCAGAATTGGAACCTAATAGAAATCCATTTCACATTGCCATTAGATTAATTTCTGTTTTTATCTTTTGTGCGATTACCTCTTTCCAGGGATTGCTTCCTGATGTAAATGCCTATTCAGAGGCCATTCAATCAATAAAATCATGTTATTCAGTATATCTCTGTTTTCATTTTCATTTTACTGTTTTGTTTGCAAAAATGACGTCCGAATTTTTGATAAACATTGCATCATGACACATAAGGGCTTTACAGGTACATGCTTAATAAACATTTAAAATTGCTGTAAATGTTAAGTGCTTTGGATCGTCTATTCAGAACAGATACCCTCGGGGCATTTCCTTAAAATCCCCTGCGGATGATCGTGAATATCTTCCCCAGTGAAGTCGCCAACAGACGAATCCGGTGTCTTATCCCTGCAGAGCTGATCAGAGTGTTGGATTCTTCAATCCCCAGCAGGTTCTCACCACTGTACTTCCCCAGGCGTTTGTTTCAGGACATACACTCCCCGGTAGAGTTGACAGTGCCAGACTATATATCCCCAGCGGAGTTGACAGTGCCAGACTGTATCTTCCCAGCAGAAGTGGCTGCTCCTTAGAGTTCGAGGCCAGATCGATAATCCCAATGCCAGATCCATGTTTTCTTTCCTTGAAGCAGAACCTCGATACCGTATTAGTGTTTGCTTCCCCTGCTGAGTCATCTCTCGCAGATCGTGGTTGCCAAAACCACTATCACTTTCCCCAACAGCAGGTTTTCAGTGTCGTTCTCTCCCCAGTCTGAATCTCGGCATTTCGTCATTGCTAGAACACCGTGTGGCGGGTCATTTCCCCACATAATTCTTTGCGTTGTGCATCTCCCGCAACCTTGCCAAGGTCCAGAAGATGGTGATCATTTCCCCAACAGATCCCCTTGCCTCAGCTTGACATTGTACCCAGCATTTCGCATCCCTGCATGTAGAATCATATTGCATTGCATCCTTCCAAATCGCGTAGCATTTCCATTTTCATGGAGCATTACGCCATTGAAAAATTCAAACATACGCATGTAAGCATAAAACATTCTCGGTATCCCAAGTGATAAGCTAGAAGTTGTTTCCAGTACTCAGACTGAAGATTGTTCATGACTTACCTTTGTTATCCCCAGCAAGTGTCATTGGCCCATGCGCCGCCTCTATTATCTTTCCCTATTTCTGCCGATGCTGACAGGCATGAAGGTTTTTCCGGTATTCAGACCGAAGTGGCATTCAGGCCAATTTCCGATATTCAGATCGAAGTGGCGTTCAGGCCAGAAATTTCCGATATTCAGATCGAAGTGGCGTTCAGGCCAGTTTCCGGTATTCAGACCGAAGTGGCGTTCAGGCCAGTTTTCCGATGTTCAGATCGAAGAAGTTTCCGACGTTCAGGTCGATGCAACTTGTGGCATTCAGGCCAATTTTCCGATGTTCAGATCGAAGAAGTTTCCGACGTTCATGTCGACGCAACTTGTGGCATTCAGGCCAGCCTCTCGGTGTTCAGACCGATATTAATAATCTCATATCTCCCGATGTTCAGATCGAAGTCATTTCCAGTATTCAGACTGATGAGCGGCATTCAGGCCATGGTTATTTCTGTGTTACCATTTATTTTGGTATCCAAGTTAACATTCTTTTTCGGTATTCAGACTGACTCTCACCATACCAGACGAATTCTTCTTTCAAGACCACCTCTTTGCCGATTCTGACAGACATTGTTACTTCACTTCACTTCAGTGCAAATTTTTGGGCTTTTATTGTATTCAATCCCTTGATACCTCGAAAGCACGAAGGCCGCTGCTATCTTCTTTCCAGGTCTTCAGTTGATTGAATAGGGGCAGCTGTAATACCCCAAAATTTACCCTTCATTTTTCCTGGAAGCATACGCTTTACACCTCATGCATGCATTCATTTTTAGGTCATTTAACATTAGATACATTGCATTTCATCATGTCAATCAGAATTAGATCCAAGAAACTTTATTTAAAAAAATAAATAATAAATAAATAAAATAAATAATAATAAATAAATAAATAAATAAATAAATAAATAAAAGAAAAAATCTCAGACTTGGACCTCTCTCAAAAGCCCACTAAGCTACCAATATTAGGCTATAAATACTAGAGTTTCAGTGAAACAAAGAGGGATTTCTATTCCTATTACCCTGAGGAAAAAGATAGTGAGAGAAGAGCTAACAGAGTTCAGAGCAGCCTCCAAACCCTGAAGGGAACTCAACTGCACAAAATCACCTCTGCCTCACATAAACCCTAAAGATTGTTTTGTAAACCTCACGGGTGCAACTCAATTTCAATCAAGCTCTCTAATTAGGTTTACCCTATATCCATCATCTTTATGCCTTTAATTTGAATGCTCTGAATGTATGAGGTATTATGGGTGAATTTGATACCCTTTTGATGCATGTCTTTTTTGTGAATTTTAATGGCATGATTCATGTGGTTACATTTTGATTTGGGGGCAACCCTTGATTACCCTATTTTTTTGTCTCTAACCTGTTTGTTGAGTTTTTGTGAGGGCTCGCATGACTTTTGCAGGGATAACTTGCGTGGTTTTCCACTTTATTTGTGGGATACCCCCTGGAGGTTTCATTCCGATTACCTGTACTGACTCACTTTCTTTGATGGTGTTTAGCTTGGAAGGATCCCTGGGTTTCCCATTCCTCTAACTGCTGTTACTTCGGATCTTTATCCACGTGGTACTTTTACATTTTTCCCGCATTTTACTGCTTTCCTAGCTGGAAGACCTCGATAGGAGGCAATGTTTTTGTGTGTTTTTTTTACAGGTTCCTTCGTCAAGGACTGCCTTTTTGCATGAGTTCACCAAACCCTAACCCTTCATTGATTTTTCTTCTCCTAAACACACGTTTACTCCTTCTACTACAGGTGAGTAAGTCTCCAAAGGTCGAGCATCCGGTAGATTGCGTAGTAACGTCGTTCGTCCAAAACCCACTCCATAACCCCGTAGTTAGCCGAACTACGGCTTGCTCTGATTCTCATTCCAGATGAGATACGTAGGCATAAGATGCGATGTCTTAGCGAGCACACATCCCCCCAACCCATAGGTCAGCCGAGCTACGAAGACTCTGATTCTCATATTCATATGAGATACGTATGCAGTGGATGCGACATCCGCGCGAGTCATTTTCATTTAACCCTTTTTTTTTGGTAAACAACACAAGATAAACTCACACCCTTTAGATAAGAACTACAAAAGTGGATCCCGTAGAGTACTACGGATGCGTAGGGGTGCTAATACCTTCCCTTCGCATAACCGACTCCCGAACCCAAGATTTGGTTGCGAGACCCCATCTTGTCCTTTCCTTTTTCAGGTTTACTTCGAGCGTTTCCTTTCCCTCCTTTGGGATGAATAACGCACGGTGGCGACTCTTCTATCATTTTCTTTCGCCGGTTGTTTTTTTTTCACGCACTGTATTTTTCAGGTTGCTACACTATTCTAGGGACTTTATTAAACAAACGTAATAAAGAAAAAGCCTTTTATTATTAATAAATAATTCGATACAAGTACCAAAAGTATTGGCCTCTAGGGCTTACACCAACAATGCATGCTTACATGTTTAGTTTCTTTCATGTTATAGACTTTAAATTGGTAACCGATCTTATGAACTTGTATTTCAATAGCTTAATATGATTATTTCATTGTTACTTATTATATACTATACATTTTTCTTTTCTCTAACTGTGATAGAACCATGAAAGTTAAGTAAAGATTGAAAATTGGTAACCTCAAGGCTAGATTCGCACAAGAAATAGTAAATCAGAGTTTAATGAACTCCTAAACCAGAGAGAATTCTCTTGTCGAGTTTGTCATGTTAGAATTTGGGGTTGAATTTTGATTAGGGTTTCCACTATTTTGACACCCTTTGGGTTGAGTGATCCCTATAGGCCCACTATCAAAATTCCCACAAGTTCGGCCTGGGTTATAACCCGACCCTTTAGTAACCCTTACACCTGACCCAGAACCAAACACTTTTCCTCCTTTCCCACTGCAAATTCCGTGACTCCCTCCTCTCAGTAACAATTATCCTTGTAACTCGTCTTCCTCATCACAAGCAAGCTTCATAGCTTACAACCTTGTACGAGGATTGAACGTCCTTACTTTCAATCAGAACTCCATTTGATACCACCCACAAAGTAGCCCAAGTACTGTTCCTCCGGGAGGAGACCCACCTGTGACGAAATATACTCGAACTAAGTGATGTACTCATCAACACTACCACCTTGCTGTAAATCTTTCAGCTCCACAAACAGGTTCACATTCTGCCTCCCACCGTATCTCTCAATTAAGGCACATTTTAACTTCTCCCAAGTCCACTCGTCCTCCGTTTTACGCCACAGATTATATCAATGATTAGTAGAGCCCCCCGTACTCAATTTGGCGAGACACACCTTCACATCCATATTTTAGAAATGCCTTTGAGGGTAACTGGGTTGCCTTTCCATGTAATCACAAGTGAAGTCACAGTAATCAACTCATGAGTCCAAAAGTAATCAAATTGCCCTTTCAAACTTGTAGCATCATCAATCCAAGCATTTCCTATCTGAATCTTTTTTAAATACAAGATAAGAAAGTTAGACATATATGATTATGTATTGCATTATCAGTGTTTGAAGTTTGAACAACAGACAAAAATACCTGTATTTCAAAATATGTCTCAGCTAGCATGATCCAACCGACATGATCTTCACCATCAAACAGTGGTAACTCGACCTTCCAAGATTGAAACACTCTGTTTTTTTTCCTTGGGAATGTGTTTTCATTAGTTCCAAGTTTTACCGTGCATTTTCTGTGTTGGGGATAGTTGAGCTTGTTTTTTTTGTTAAGACATACAATTGTTTTGTTGTTAACTGAAAGACATTCTTCTATTGAGTTTTTTTAGTATTTTACTTATATGTTCATATCACTTTGTTTTCCATTTCTTGTTCTTGTCAATATTCTTTTCCTTGTCCAGTCCCTTGCATGTGTGACCAGTAATTGTATATTCTTGCAATTTTTTATAGCAAAGTTGTGGTTTTTGGTGCTTCACTTTTGTCAAAATTGTAACTCAGTATTTCTTATTTTACATCCCTGATTTAGGAAGAATGGTCAAAGATTGATGAATGTCACAACATCACTGTCATCTGTTATATTATGTCTGGCAATATCTTCTTGTAACCTGAATTAATGTTTAGGCAACATGGTTTGTCTGTTTGCTTGTACTAGTTCATACTTTTCTAACCTATCTGATTGGCTAAGGCATGCTAAGTTGTATCCATGTTAAATTTTTAGAATCATAATTTCTGCAATGCAACTGATCTAGTAATTCACTGCAAATTTTAGATCTACTTTTCAATGATTCACTACATATCATTCCCATAGTTTACCACTTACCCTCTTTTTTATTCCTTTTGCAGGAAATCATGTCAATTACATTACATTGCATCCACCTGCTATGAGTGAAACTGGTTCTGTAAAAGCGTGGATTTCTTTATGTAGTTAATATGTTGGTTTTTTGTAAATTTTTTTCAAAATAACCATTTTTTTCAAAAAAAATAATCGAAAATAATCAATTATTCAAAAAAATTACCAAAATAACCAAGTTTGGTAGAGGATGCGCCTGATGAATTGGCGCATCCCTAGTGCTTAAAGAGGAGGCGCCAATAGCATTGGCGCATGCATTGGGCTCCTCATGAGGAGGCACCAATGCTAGTGGCGCCTACATTGGGCCTCATGAGGAGGCGCTAATGCTAGTGGCGCATGTGTGTGTCTGGTTGTGTGGGCGTTAATTCATCTGTCGCCTGCTTGCATTTCATTGTGGGCGCCAATCTCTCAGGCGCCCATATGTTTTGTACCATTGATGTTCCGTCTCTATAAATATCACGTCTTGGATACAATATTTTTCACTCAAACTCATCTCCTAATACCATAATTTGTCTAGTTCAACCATCAATTTCAATTCTCTCTGTTTCAACAATGTCTGCATACATTCAGAAATAAAATGCTGATGTAATATTTTCTGCCGTTGCGGCTCCGATACAGGTTCGACTTTGGAACACAAATACGTTTGAACGTCTTAATCGGACGTTGTACAGTTGGTTGGAGGGATAAATTGGAGAAGGCGAACGGATTAGAAGAATACAATGGCTTGTGTCCACGTTCAACCAACACAGAGAAGTGCGCGAATGGGTGGATATTAAGACCGACCAAGACGCTCATAGGATGATGCATTACATGTTCAAAATTGTTTTGATGGTTGTAATTGCATAGTTCTTGTATTGTATTTGTTACAATTATCTGTGTTACTATTTATGTAATGGTACTTTCGTCATAGACGTCTAATATGAAATACATTTAGTTTTTCATATATTGCAATAGAGGTACATGTAAATTTATCTGGTTGTGCTCATTCCAACACTATGACAGTTATTACGATTGTGACCTGGTTAACGACATGAACTACATAGTCTAACCATTTTGTTCGCCGTGTCCATTTCGGTTCGAATCCGGGTGCTGTTAGGGCGACCATTTTTCTTCCTTCGCATAACTTCGTTGTGCCAGACGATGTCCCTTTGATATTTTGGCCAATAATCCTCTTTTGCCACTATCGAAAAACTAATTTTATAAATATTTGAAAGGATGACAACTTTGTAAACTTCAGATAGCAAGTAGGATGGATCCCTTCGAACCTTTGAACATTCCGTAATGACATGGGAGCAGGGGGTACGAAAGACTTGGAACCTTCCGCAGTCGCACCAACCTCTATCTAGTTCGACTTTATATTGTCCCATCGGCATGCCCTCATTGTGATCCATGGACTCGGCAACACTAAACCAACCTTTAGTTCGGTCAAATACCGTAACCACGTGTGTGTTTGCTTTGGCAGCTTCGTGTCTGATGAATTTCATTGAAGCACCACTGAACAATTGTCCAGATTGCAACACTGAACTCCATTTTGAGCGTCTAGTTTCAAACAACGCCCCTAGCCTGAAATATGTAGCATGCACCAAAGCGGTTATTGGTAGGTTACAGATGCCTTTGAAGACAAAGTTCATTGATTCCACAAGATTTGTTGTCATGTGGCCCCAATGCTGACCGTTGTCGTATGCCCTATTCCACTTCTCCAACGGAATACTATCGATCCACCGTACCGCATCTTCGTTTGACAATCTTATTTCCTCGTGACAGTGTTTGAAAGAAGGTTCTGATAATGCGTAACCTGCATTAACAACCTTCTTCCGCAACGTCTTATCTTTGATTTCCCGTATGAAATTCTGAGCAATATGTCTAATACATAACACATGCGTCGAAGGAGGATTTTGCCAGCCATTGTCAATGTTATTATCTGCACTGACGATTGAGGGGTGTCTGTCGGAGATCAAACATAAGTTAGGCTGAGGTGGAACGTGCAATCGGAGATTTCTTAGGAAAAAACTCCATCCCTCAGCAGTCTCCCCTTCAACTAGAGCAAAGGCGATTGGAAAAATATTGTTGTTCCCATCTTGTGCCACTGCCATCAGTAACGTTCCTTTGTATTTTCCGTACAACCATGTACCATCAATTTGTATAATTGGTTTACAGAAAGAAAAACCTATGGTACATGGTTGATACGCCCAGAATAGACGGTGACATATTCTATTTCCAACAGCACACGTACCATCTGGTGTATAGGCGGGAAATGTTTCCATCTTGACAATTGTCCCAGGAGCATATTATTTTAGAGCCAACAAGTATTTTGGAAGTTGTTTGTAAGACTCCTCCCAATTGCCAAACACTTTTTAACAACTTTTGTTCTAGCTATCCATGCCTTCCTATATGATGGAGTGTACTCGTACTCTGTCTTAATATGCGAGATTATTATACTCACCTTTAACGACGGATTATCGTCAATGATAGACAATATTTCATCGTATATTAGCTGAGAACTTAACTTACGATGATCCTGCATTGGGTTTGTCAGCATGCATGTGTGATTTGGACCCATTGATCCAATCTCCCAAGACTCGTTCCTCTTCCGACACGAAGCTGACAACCTAAAAAGGCAGTGCTTATTCGGACAATAAACTTTATACCTTGATGCGTGAGTTTTGTGAACTCTGAAATCAGTTGATAGTTGCATGTGGAATTTCTTAATGGATTTTACACATTCCTTTTTTGTGCGAAATATGTCTCCTTTTTTCAGAGATCCTTGCATCTGCACGTAAGGATTGTACCATACATCTGTCGAAGGTTCATCTGAACCCAAATTTAACCTTGTCATGTGTTGGGATGGGAAGTATACATGGCTTGCTGGTATTGGCTCCTCTTCCTCTTCAGCATTCACCATCGAATCAACCATGATCTCAGGTTCTTCTTTTTCGTCGTCTGGAACATTCACCTCAGCTTGTTCCTCATCAGTCTCACGAAACACTTGTGACTGATCAATGTACTGAGACACCTATTGTTGATGTGGTAATATATATAACTCTATATCGTTGTAACCAGATTGTTCGTGACTGACAAAACATATGCTGAACATCATCATCATCTCGAAACTTCTTCTGATAAAAGTTTACATGGTTTTCTGCAAACCAAACCGGATTTTTATAGATGATTTGGCCCACATTATTAGACTGCAATTTCTTTTCTATTCTTTGTTTCAGATGTGAAAAATTTGATCATCGATTTATTGTATACCGAGTTACCTCTATGTTTCGAAAACAAAAACCGAACAACTGACGATCAAATATTTCACCTTCGACATGAGCACTGATCATGTAATGTTGTGTGGAAGACATTTTGTTGAAATATTAAATATGTAGATAGCTTGAATGGAATTGAATGCATTGATAAGTTGTTCATCTGCACAACATAAATAGCTTGGTCATTGCTAACTTGGTCGTTGCATTGATAACTTGGTCATTGTCTGTACAGACTTGACCATGCATGCAGTAGAAAGAATCAACCATGAAGAGAAAAGAGTGACAAAAACACACATGCGCCAGGGAATCAAAGAATCTCTGAACCCTGAGCCCTAAGATTCCCACCTAGGCGCCCATTCCCTAAGCGCCATAAAGTAACTAGGGCGCCAAAGGGTTGGGCGCCTCTTCACAAAAAATGGTCTTAGGCGCCACTAGGAAGGGCGCCCCTTCCCATTGCCCTACACTAAGGCGCCAAGAGGAAGGGCGCCTCTTACCTTGCATGTGGTTTCTTCACATGTGCCTAGAAGATATTTCTCACATGCTTTCTCTTAGATGCTTTATGAAGTTTGTCATTCCCTTGTCTTCTCTTGTCATTCCATGCAACCAATCACATTCATTTTAGGTTGCAAACCTACTCACTCATTCATCTATAAATAGCCTCTCATATCAACAATATCAAATCACCTTCATCAATACTCAATTATATTCTTCTACCACACTTGTTTCCTCTACCACCCTTAAGCTTTGCAAAATCAAATCATGTCTTTGTTGACTATGGGCGATGAACACAAAGGCACACTCGACATCGCAACTCGTTCATGCCAATCACCCAACAACCAACCATCCAACGTCACATCTCGTTCATACCACCCACCCAAACTCAAAACCAAGAATCAAACCCCGCATCCACAACCGTCTATAGTCCAGATAATTCATATGGGTCACTTCATCGTAGCCCCCCACCAATGAACACCCGACCATTGTTTAACTATAGTACGCCCCAAGAACCATTGCCTCGTTTCCAAAACGACTCAATGGCCCAATTTGGGCAACTATACCGTCCCGAATTCACCCAACCCCAACTCCCTAACTACAATGACATGGGCACCGAACTCCATCACAGAAGCGCTGTTGGCCAGAGCCCCTCCGGATATTTGGAGCAAATGATGACACATCTGTCAAATACCACTGGAACTTCCGTCAGACCTTCCTACCAACCATCGCTCGATCAGGTCAGCACCAAAGACCACAAACACCTCAAGAAAATCGCGGGAGACCTCGGAGACAAACTAACGTATCGGGATGTGGAACCGGGGGACGTTATAATCGGGTCGGTCATTAGTTTATTGTTAGTCCAATGTAACCAATTATTACATCTTCAATGAATTTATTTATTTTCATTACTATTTCTTATTTATTAAATAATAAAAATTAAATATTAAAAATTAAAAAAAAATAAAAAATAAAAATAAAATTAAAAAAATAAGAGGGGGTGTATGCGCCAGATGAATTGGCGCATACACCAACCAAATGAACCTAGGCGCCACTAGCATTAACGCCTCCTCATAAGGCCCAATGTAGGCGCCACTAGCATTGGCGCCTCCTATGAGGAGCCCAATGCATGCGCCAATGCTATTGGTGCCTCCTCTTTAAGCATTAAGGATGCGTCATTTCATTAGGCGCATCCTCTACCAAACTTGGTTATTTTGATAATTTTTTTGAATAATTAGTTATTTTCGATTTTTTTTTAAAAATGGTTATTTTAAAAAAAAAATGTTTTCTATTCATGGTATATTGTGCAGTATATCGGGATATATATATATATTTTATTTTATGTTTGCCACTTATGAGTATAATCCAACATCTTTTATTTGTTTTATTCCTAAAAAGTTTTGATTCTTTAATTTTGATTTCTATTTGAACTAGTAAAGGACCCGTGCGTTCGCACGAGTCGCGCAAGTGCAATAATTTATTTTAAAAAAATTAAAATATAATATATTTTTTGTTTTATATATATATATATATATATATTATATAATATATTATATATATATTATATATATATATTATATATATATATATATATATATATATATATATATATATATATGGTTGGATCAACGTACACAAATTTATTGCATAAGAGTTTTTTTAATGTAATGGATGTTAAATGATCAATAAATGGGTTCAAAAAATTTCCACAAATAACTTTTTCCAGTTTGGGACATAATAAAGTAAAACATTATTAATTTATAGTAAATAATTTGCTTAATTTTTTTGTATACTATATTAAGGAAATAATCAAAAAATATAATACAAAAATATTTTTACAATTTATTGGTATATTGATATATAATAAACATTCCATTGTTAATGTTATGAATAAACATTCCATTTATCATTGAGATTTTGGACATAAGAAATAAAAATATAGTAAGGTTTAATGCAACAAAAGATATTGAAACAAAAGGTTCACAATTTTAGTTAAAATTGTGAGAAATAAGTCCAGCAACAAAAATGATTTAACTTCGTACAATTCTTTGGTCCTTAAAAAACTGGGTTTATACAAAACCTGTCCGCAACCTTTTAGGAAGTGATGATTCATTACCCTGTAAAAAACAATTACATCCATATAAACAAATGTTAAAACATAATGTATATTTTATACAACTCATTCAATAAAATTCTAATAATAAACAACGACATTTGTTGATATAATATAACTAATGAAAAACTTACGTTCTATAAGTTTTCAAAAACTTCTTTGAACACGACGTTTGTTGTAGAACTCAATGGATGGTTATCCTTGTCATGGATTAATATCTTAAGCCCTTTTTTGCTTTTGACCCTTGATATTGCAACATATAGTTGACCATGACTAAATACACTTCTAGGGAAATACAATCCAACATAATCCAATGACTGACCTTGAGATTTGTTAATTGTCATAGCATAACATATAGTTATGGGAAATTGCCTTCTAGTCATTTTGAATGGCCACGGAGATTGTGTTGGAGTCATATCCATTCTTGGAATATAGATAACCCCTCCAATATTCTTTCCAGATATAATCTTTGCCTCGATAACGTGGTTTGCCAATCTTGTAACTATGAGCCTTGTTCCATTGCAGAGACCTTCAGGTTGATCAATGTTTCGAAGCAACATAATAGGGGTCCCAATCTTCAATTTAATCTTGTGGTTAGGTAGACCGGAAGTTGTAAGTGTATTCAAAAATTTCGGGGTCAAAACATCAAAAGCTTCAATTCCTTCACCGTCAAAAGTGTCTACAAAATCTGAACTTAAATATTCTTTTTCTTCACCTTTGGGAAAAAATTTGAAAATTTATTATTATAAATCTATGTTAGTACATATAAATATATGAATGTATCTATAAATATGTTTACAATGGATAACGCATACCTGGTATGAATCCCAAAACGTATTGATTTATGATGTCAACCGTTTCAATTGTTCCTGCCAATATAGCTCTTGATTGCAAAAATTCTGGATTCTTGTAATTGTTAAGAAAATTCGGATATGTTTCACTAACAATGGCTTCTAGTGGATCATCATAGTTAGAAATTAAGAAATCATTTGGAATAGGAATATCCGTGTAACCATCGTTAGGTTCTTCCAATTTCCCATCGCCAACTTTTAATATCCAATTAGAAAACAATTCTAATTCAGATGTACTTGAAGTATTGCCGACTTGTTGGAGTCGCATGTTCTTTGTAAGCTTCAGCACAACACAATGATCCCATATGTATGATGAATTTATTGTAGAATGTATTATATCTGAATGGCTGCCCCTTGGTACAACTGGTAATATTTGCCTAAAATCTCCACCAAATACAATTACTTTCCCTCCGAATAATTTGTCAGAACAATTGGAACGCCCCATTATGTCTTTAAGGGTTTTATCAAACACTTCAAAACAAAATCTGTGTGCCATTGGAGCTTCATCCCAATTTATCAACTTTGCCATTTTTAGTAGCTCTGCACGATCACTACCTTTGTCGATATTACATGTAGAAGACTCCATTGTAGGTATTGGAATCTTGAACATTGAATGAGCCGTTCGACCTCCTGGAAGTAGTAGTGAAGCTATGCCCGATGAAGCAACAGTTAAACAAATTTGTTTCTTTGATCTTATGTAGGAAGCTAGAGTTCTCCACATGTAGGTTTTCCCTGTGCCACCGTATCCATACAAAAAAAATACGCCTCCTTGTTGATTGTTTACTGCTTCCATTATTCGCTTGAATACACCTCTTTGCTCATCTAATTTAAAAAAAATACATAGCAAACATGCAGTGAATAAATTAATTATACATTAAAAAAAATTGTAAGATAAAATCATATTTTAAAAGTTAACTTTATAAAATTATGACAAACTTACAAACATTTAACATATTTACCTGTAAGATTTAAGAACAAATTATTGTATTCTTGCAATTGTTCGGCTGGATTGTAACTCCGCTCTTCGTATATGAGCTTATTTCCCAACTGCTCAACCACATATCCACTTGGATAAGGCATTCCAGCAAATTCCTTTAGACTTCGGCTCTTCCTTTGAAGATTTCGTTCAATCTCAATTAATATTAAATTCATTATCTCTTCATTCGACAACCTCAAACCTTTATACAATAGTAATTATAAGTGTAAACTATAAAACAAATTTACTTTTAAGAATCAAACAAATAAATATAATAAAAATTCACAATATATGTAGTTATTTATAGTCATTTTTTCTTAAACATGAATATCAATAACACTTATATGTAATAAAATAAAATAAAGAAACATATATATTTATAGTCTTACAAATAATGTAGTTATATCATAAATATTAAATCAATTTTACTTTTTTTATAAATAAGACAATTAATTTTAATAAAGGATAAAAATATGTATTCTTTTCTCTTATCACCCTAATATTTTTCACATATTTTTAAAAAATAACTAATAAATCTAATTGATATCTTTTCTTTACTAATATTTCAAAAAAAAAAATTATATATTAATAAGTGTAATCAATTATTATTATTATTATTATTATTATTATTATTATTATTATTTATTAAATTTGAAATAAAATAAATTATTTAAATTCTTATTGGAATGAGGTAAGTATTTTCTTTTTTCCTTGTACCACGTCATAATATCATATACGATTTTTATATCAAACTATATTTTAAAAATAAAGTCAATAAAAGCAACACGTTAATCAAAATCCATTCGCAAATATATATATATATATATATATATATATATATATATATATATATATATATATATATATATATATATATATATCATTTAATTTTCGACTTTGTAAAAAAGATGAGATTGATAGACGAAAAAAATAAAAAATCTTACCTTTTCTCCTTTGCAACTCTGACACACAAATGCGCTAATGGATGAACAAATCAACTGAAATTGAAATTGAAACGAAAGGATTGTAATCAACCTAAAATGATTTGTAAAGCTATATACTATTCAATTTTTGATTTTGTAAAAGATGATGAGATAAGTGGATGAAGAAAATAAAACACATACATTTTCTCCTTTTGAATTTCAAACTCCGCCACACCAATGCATTGGCAGATGAAAATTGATTATTATGGGAGAATCAAGGATATTTAGGGTTAATGGAAATAGTGAAATACATTGAAAGAGTAAAAGAAACCGTAAAAAATGTCTTTGGAAAGATGAAATTGTGTTTATTGGTATTTGTAATTGAAAGGGATACAATGTGTTTTCCTTTAAAATATAGATACAATGTAATAATTATTAATATATTTTCCTTTAAAATAGAGATACAATGTAAAGGAAAATAGAGATACAATGTAATAATTATTAACATTGGATTAACAAATACCAATAATGCAAAAAGACAATTAGAGACTTGAATAACCATGTTTTATTAATTTTAATTAGGTTATGACGTAAATTTGGTAGTAATTAACTTTTATATATTAAAAGTAGATTTGATCCACTACTACAAATTGACAAGGATCGTAAAAGTCCATATTTTGGAATACAGAACATCGTCTGAATTGAAGCATCCGGATTCTAGATTCCGGATTAAGTCAAAAATAAGAAAATTATTGTAGGAAAAATTATATCTAAACCAACGATATATATATATATATAATATATATATATATATATATATATATATATATATATATATTATATATATATAAGATTTATTTCATATATAAATATAACTGGTTTCTTAATTTTAATCATTTATAAATTAATTGATTTTTTGCGTAGGTCTATAAGGCGAACTCATCTTTAACTTTAGTACTCCATCTCAATGTTTTAAAAATCGAATCGAAGATTAAACATGTAAAATTTTCGGTTTAAGATTTAATTGATTCAATCGGTTAAACATATGATCAAACCATTTATTACATAAACTAATATGTGAAATTAAATTTCATAGACATATTACATATGATCATGGGTTCACAACTTAATAAAATAAATATTTCAAAAATTTATTACAAATTTAATACAACAATATTGATAGTACATATAATAATATATCATGTACGCTTTCATGTCAACCTTCATGTAAAAATAATGTGAACAAATTAAAGAATTATAATAAAATAATTAAATTAATTCAAACCAAAATTAAAATAATATAACATAATAATTAAAATAAAGTTTAAATAATTAAAAATACTTAAATTAAATAAGATAGAATACCACAAATAAATAATATAATATATTTAATTAAATAACAAAAAGTGAATTGGAGTTGAATTACGACAAACAAATCATAACTGACAACACAAATAATATTGACTTAAACGATAATCAATGTTGAGCTGGACAACATGATTATATTTGAAAGAGACAGCATGATGATGATAAAGTGTGGTTGTAAGAAAAACTATAAGAGAATGACAAAACTTAGAAATTTGTATGGTTGTAAAAAAACACAAAATTCTTTTTTTGTGATTAGGGAATGTATGTTAAGTTTTGATATTTAATATTAAACTTAATTTTTTTTTTAAAAATAGTCAATTTGATATACTTTTTTGAACCTGACGATTTTACAAAATTGACTCCGGTTATTTGATTCGAATGATTTTGGACGGTTCAATCCGATTTTTTCAGTTTTATTCAGATTTTAATTCATTAGAGATTTTGTAAGGTTGATACAACCAGATTTATCTCCGGTTCCCGATTAAACCGGCCAATTTGGTCTGATTTTTGAAACATTGCTCCCTCAGTCTCATAAAAAGTGTATCATTTATATATTTTTTATGTCTCAAAACAAACGTCTTTTAAAATATAAATACAACATTTAATATTTTTTCCCACCACTATACCTTTTTATTAACTTTCAATTTTTTTAACTACTCAACTAACTATAATAAATAAGAGTATTTTAATAACCGCACAAATTTAAAATAAAACACTTATTATGAGTTAGTGAGAGTATTATTGTCATCTTCGAGCATTTATCAGGCGTCGGAAACCTTTAGTTAAGTATGATATCATCTAGTATAAATATGTTGTTATATGTAACAATTCAAGAAAAAATCTTCTCTATTGTAGATTTGATATTGGTAACGAAAGTTATGACGGTTACACGTAAAACAACATATAATACTCTTTCTAGTTTTATTTATAAATAATAATTTATTTTTAAGATTTTATTAAATAATTAATATATCTGATATATTATTAGACCATTTACATTGACTATTAAATGAATCTAAAAATTAAATTGTCTCATATAAATAGGATCAAAGAGAGAATATATTAAAAAAATAAATTAATTATGAGTGTCATACTCGTATTAAAGAAAAATGAGCCATTTATTTTCTTTTAGTGCGCTTCATATTGAAAAATAAATTTGTGAGAATACATATATTTTTAGTAAAACAACACCACTTTTATATTTGCGGAAAAAAATCTCTTATTTGGCATAATCATATATTTTTAACCAAATGCTAGACGACTCATATAGGGGTTAGAGCATGTTTGACATGATTGAATTGACTCTCCGATCCAAATACAAATGATGTGTATAACTCTGATGGCTACTATTTACCTTTATAGCTTGCTATGACGACCTTCGTCATCGTACCAATCATCATTGGCTCTAGTTCATGACAATAACATTGTTTGTGGAAATTGACCTAAGTGTTACACCAATAAATCCCTATGATCAACAATTTAGATCCTTTAAGATAATGCCACACTAGTTTTTTCTCTAATCAGGAAAGAAGGTCCCCTACAACAAGATCCATAGGCTTCAACAACAATTCCTCAACAATCACTCCAAGAAACTTACACTCTCACACTTTGACTTTCAATTCCTCCACCACAAACTCATTTGTCTCCACCTCACATTTCAAATCTTATCCAATACACTTTTTCAACACAACTAAGCCTTGTTTGGTGCACCAAACATGAATGAGTTTTTGTGGAACATTTTAAATTTGTTGTAGAAAAATACCTCAAGGATCGTATGTGTTGAAGAGAACAATAAAAATTTTCCAAGTGAAATTGCAACACATTTACTCCGGAGCTATCCCGATGATTACTCCCCTTAACACCGATTCACAATCATCAAAAGCTACAAATTAAAACTCGTTATTCTTGAATTGACAATTCTTCTCTTCCACTTGTTGGTTTATGCCTAGGGAGGCCTCATTCTCCTTGACGTCCATGAAAGAGGCACCCTTAAATAGTCTTTCATTTTTGTTGGTGAAACTCGTTCATTAAACAAATTACAAAATGATCTATCTCCATGTTTTTAGAAAAGCCCTCAAGGTTGGAGACACATGACATTTCATATTCTGTTTTCTGAATAGAAGTAACAATATATTCTTTGAGTTTGATGGCTCACCATTATGTATAACATTTTTAATGTCTTTTAAGGTCACAAAATTGTTTTCTTGATCAGACCCACCTTCTTCATCTATCTTATCATTAGTGACATGGTAGGTTTTTCTTTGTTTCCTTAGAAAACTTTAGCATTCAACTTGAATATGTCCAAAGTCTTTGCATTTAAGACATTGGATCCATATGAGATTTTCATCACAATATACCCATAATGATCAATCATAAATCAATAAAGAACACAAAAGAATTGGTAACGCAGTTTAGTGCAACCACACTTACGTGTAGGGGGCTTCCAACCCATGAAAGGAAATTCAATCTTAAAAGAATTAGTACAAAGTGTCTTAGATGAACAACCATGTTCAATGAATCTCTTTTTAATTCTACTAGTGTCTTTCTATTTAGGATTTCCCATAAATATGAGAACCCCTATCACTTTCTCTCAATCACTAACCCTAGTGATCATTATAATAATAAAAATATTGAATGTTGAATTACAACTCAACTAACAAACCGAGCTCTATGGATTTAGATATGAATGAATGCAATAAAATGGTGCACAAAAAATAATACAAACAAAGGACTCAAAATAGAAACCCTAATATAAAGATCTTTAACTCTTGTGCACGCTTCAAACGTTAGGTTTGAGTATCCTTAATTACAATGTAATCTTATGGGATTTTCTCCAATGGGCATAAGATTTGATCACGTACAAATTTGTAGAGGATTCTGTTTTTATTTGTTTTTCAACAAGCTCCAAAAAGTTTTTATTTGTTTGAATTTAAATTTAAATCTCTAACTGATTTGATTTGATCCTTTTAATCTGCCAAAAAAATCTAATTAATGCATTGTTGAAAGATAGCAACAAATCGGATTGAATCACAATCATAAAACACGTTTAGTGTAACATCCCAAAGAGATTAATTACTATACATTGTAAGTGTAAAAAGTTTTACATAATCGATTAATCACCATCACCCGTTTGCATTACTTTATAGATTTTTAAAATAAAAGTCAAACTTGTTTCAACATCCAACGACTATAATTAACTGACGGTGTAAAATCCTTTTACACTGTCAGTGTATTTCAACTAAATCTCATCCCAAATTCGATTAATTAATTTAATTGAATTATTTAGATTTTTATTTAATTATTTGGTGTTTGGTGTGCCTTTAAATTAAAATTGGTGATTATATGTGTTGTTGGGGGTGTAATGGTAATGTTATGGTGTGGTGATAATGTATGAGCTTGGTAGAATAATTAGAAAATAATTAGTATTTTTAATTTATATTAGAAATATATTGAGAAATTGGTAAGTATGAGGTATCATACCAATTTTGTGAATTTTGGGAAGTATGAGGTAAAATGAGAGAAGTTGAAAGTTAGTTGGACGATAATAATAATTAGGCAAAAATAATTAGAATAATATATATTCTAAAAGTTAGAGAATTTAGGTTTAGTGGAGAACTTTTGGCAGTACGTGAAAACAAGGAGGCTTAGAGAAACAAGAACATTAGTAGGGAGAGCTAGGGTTTGAAAGGGAGAATCCATAAGAGTTGCTTAATTTGATGATGTTGTTGGAAAATCTAAGGTAAGGGGAGAAAAGGCTTTCACTATTGATGTATTGCATGATAGGGTAGAGAAGAATGATCCTTTCTCTCATTAGGGTTCCATGATTTTATTTTGATGAATTGTTGTTGTGTTAGAAATCTAGAAATTGATAATTGGTTGTGCTTATACATGTAATTTTGTAACTGAAATTGTGTTTGAATCATCATGATTATACATATATGAATTTCTGCCATTGATGAATGTTTGAGTGCTTGAATTGTGAATAGGGTTAACTGTGAATTATTGATGTAATTTGTATGAATCATGATGAATATAGGTATTGTAATATGTTGATGGCTGTGATAACACGATTCACTGTGAAATTCATTTTCTGGGTCAATTGATTGTGGGAAAATTGGTGGGAATATTGCAGCTATGTATTTTTAGAAAAAAATTAAATGACAATCGATTACATATTGGAATTAATCGATTGTTTGGCTTCTAAATAAGTTTTATGAAAAGTCAAAATCAAAAGGAACTTGATGACAATTGATTGTTGCAGGCCAATTTGTGAAAAAATTTGTTTTGATCTATGTTGCATTGTTCGACAATTTTGGCTGTAACTTTAGTTCAGTAGGTCCAAACAAGGTGTCGTTTGAAGTGTTAGAGAGATAACACACACAACTACCTCATGGTAATTCTTGGTGAAACATTTGATTTGCATTCATGTGTTCATTGTAGGAATATATGTGATGACATGCATGATTAATTAGTGAATCGTTGTGTTTACTTAATTATGAATTGATGTTATAATGAATTAACATGATTTAATGCTATGTGAATATGCATTAGATGAGGCGGTGATGTTTGGTGGTACTTGTTAATTGTCGTAACATTAATTAATTATTGTATATTGAGAATGTTGTTGTGCATAGCGGTGATAAATGCATGGTGATTATTTTGGTTATAGTACATGTTGTTGAGAGTCATGCATCATGGTGTACAAGCTTCAGTCCAATTTTGGTGTGCTCTAGTCTGATGGTATGGATTCAAGAGAGAGTAGCTGGTTCCATACGGGTACCAGTGAAACATTACTTATGGTGATAGTAACGATTTTGTGTGCTTTGGTCCAATGGTTTGTATTCAGGAGCAAGTAGCTAATTCCAATGAGGGATTAGTGAAGCGTTACTTATGGTGATAGTAACGATTTGGTTCGCTCTGGTCCTATAGTGGGGATTTAGGAGCGAGTGTACTCGTGTTGTCCATGAATGATACCACATGCATAATGAGTCAGTTGTGCAGTTCATTGCATACATGTTTTCATATGTAATTGATTATTCATGATGTTGTTGATTGGCTGAGAATACTTGATGCAGTTAATGAATTATTGTGAATGGTGTGTATACTTAATGAATGTGTATGTTGTTATGAATGAGTGTGAGACTATGGTGTTGTTGATTGTGTGTTGAACACATGTTATGTTGTATGTTTTTTACCTTAAAATTATTTACACTATTCATTTTGAATGTTGTTTCTCACCTCTTTGCTAATTTTGTCCAGCATGGACATCTTTCAGATGCTCAGGAGGGATAATTGATGTTATGTGTGGAAGGTGGCTTATTGGAGCCACTCTTTGCTTTTATTTATCGCTTGTCTCACATTAGTGTTTTTTAGTGCTCTGATTACGTAACATCGGGGACATGAGTTGTTATGTTTTATGTTGATGTTGATTATGTTGTTTTGGAGTTTAATACTTTAATTTTGAAGTATGTTATGAAATGTTTTTCCGCTACGTAGTTTCAAATGTTTTGATGAGTTTTTGAAGAGTTATCGTTGGTGACACCTTAAATTGTTAAGTAATGTTTTTCATATAAGTTTCATGGTTTAGGGTGTTACACTTAGAACAACATCCATAATGGCATGCTGACAAGGGCCAGATTTTGCACACATACTGGAACATTTGGTCTCACATGTTGCACCAAAACATCCAAATTAAATCTTTTCATGGAATGAATATTGAATCAATATATTTTCATATCAAATATCAACACAATATTGAATAAACTAAATCAGAAACAAATCTTCCTTCAAGGCATATTCAAGTAAATATTCTCTTTAATGCAAATCCAATCAAACCAAATTTTCTCATTTAAATAAAATATTTTCCAAATTGATTTGGATTTCCAAGCTTCTTCCAAAAGCAAACTTCTATATCTTTTGAATAAGTTAACACAAAAACAAATCTGAAGAAAATATGAATCCAATCTGTACGCTAAAATGTCACCTAACATGTGCTGAACATCTTGCTCAACAAGTTTCTTACAACCAAATTTTGTTGTCAAGCACTTTAGCAGAAACATGGACTGAACAAAACTTCTTAAAAACAAACACAATCACACTTATATTTACTCACATAATCTAGCTAACAAGATGAGGCCAAATGTTGCACCTCATGCTCGAACATCTGGTCTCACATGATGCATCTTCATGATTAACATCTTGTACGACCCATATTGTTTTACAAAAAACATCCAATTAAAAGAAAAACAATCTCCCATTTGGATTTTTTTTTGCTAAAACAACTCTTACAAGATGCGTAGGAGTAAATCAAACAAAACCATACAATGTAGTATACCACATCAGAACATATAGCAGTAGCACATTAGAACATACATCAGCAACGACAGATTTATCAGAGATTAAAGGTAGTTGCTACACATAAAACACCATGCTGGAACATCTGGTTCCACATGGTCATTACTCCCCCCTTTTGCTACAATTTTGAAAAGGTATGAAAAGAAAACTAGAGCATCAAGCATATACTAACTCTGGAAGAACACAAATCATTGTTATAGTGCAGAAACACATCAAGGTAGCATCACACAATCTTCTTATGAACACCATTTATCCTTAATTGAATATCATCATATCCATATCTCCCGTACAAAATTGTAGTAGCAAAAACTACAAGTTGAGGTGAAAAAGCTCCAACATTTATCCAGATTAGTTTCATCAATGGGTGCACAGATGTTGGACACAATGTCCGTCCTAATATTCAGTAAGTAACTCAAGGTCAAAACACTTGGGGAAGTACCAATTTCATCATCACACATACCAATGTATTTATTTTAAAAATATATCACAAATTAAAGAGGAATAAGTGGTTGGATGCCTTGATACTCAATATGTTGAATCCATTGACATAAACAACATTTTCCACATTCCCAGGTAGCATGAGTTCCTACTTGGTACATAAAACCAATGATGCAGTAGTAAATTGCTTTTGATTGCAAACTTAGAATATTTCCAAAACCATATTCATCAATAATAAGAACATCCGGAGGACAAATGTCTAGGACATCTTTTCTAACAAACAACTTATAATTGAAATTCAACAACCCATGAGGAATACCATCATTCTTAACCATAAATTCCTTTATCAACTTAGGATAACTAGATCCAACATTAAGCATTGTCTTCAATAATTGAGCATCACTAATAAGCTCCATAATTTCATTATACTTCAGTGATTCAACATAATATTCTTCTTCATCCTCACTTGTAGTTTTCTCTTCTTCCTCAAATTCCTTTTCCTTGGTCATAATCATGTCAATAGAGGGAATCTTAGCAGACCATACAAACTTACTTTTGCCCAAATAACCATTAATAATTTAAGGTGAGAGCTTCACACATTTTCCTATACCATATACCTTTCTATACTCCTTGATGCCTTTAATATTACACTCAATAATAATTTTCACAATGAATTCATTGACCAACTTTTCATAGAAAATACCAACATCAGTTACAATTTTCATTAACCCAGTTACTTTCAGCAACTCCATAATATCTTTACAATCAAGAGCTTATTTACCTAGCCCTCTTTCACCAGTAATCCTTCTTTGGAAAACATAATTCCACTTTTGAACACTTGTTTCACAATGGAATAAAACATTATCCATGTGAGCAGGGGAGACATTCACATGAATTATCTTCCCATCAACCTTTCTCCTTACACTGTGCACAATGTCCATGATATCTTCTTCATCATCTGGCTCAGAGTCACTTATTTGAATAAGCTTTTTATTCACTTTAGAATTAATAATGGCAACTTGCTCATCCTTTCTCTAAGTTGGAAACTCAATCACCAACCTGTCATTCAAGTTGTCTGGCACATCCTGGTTGAAATCATCATTTCCATATCTAATGACATCCTATGTCACATCTTTGAGCTTTTGGTTACTCCACAACAGTTGAGTGTAACTACTTCCAGAAGATATACCTTGGGAATCAAAGATTACACCAATCATTTGCTTAACTTGAAGACCAATAAAGTAGGTAACATCTCTTACCATACTCAACTAAAATTCAGACCGCATTTTTTGAACAAAACTGCTCTACCATCTTGTATGACATTCCACCAAATACAATGTCATCAACATAAATAAGATTTTGATTGTCTTTCACTATGACATCCTCTAGCAATTTAACGACCTCTTCAAATGTCAAAGCTTCCTTTGGCAACTTCCTTTCAAAGGATACCCTCTTGTGATACAAATACTTCCACTTTAGTGATCGCGACTAACGTGTATGTCGGATAATAACTGCAAGTATACAGTTTATCGCGTAGTTTTAAAAGATTATCGAACCCACAAAGACTAATAATCAAACTAATGTTATATATCGTTGCAATGCAAAGCTAAGGCTAAAGGTTAAAAGGATACGAACGGAAAAATAAACGTTACTTGCTAGAGGTTTAAAAATGATGATAAATCAAGCCCGTAATATGGATTCCGTGTTCCTAAGGGATTAGGTAGAATTCAGATACTAATTACGATTTTATTACGTTCTGTAGAAAATATTGATTTAAAGGCCCAGTCTCACACTTTCGTGCTATTGACTAAAACCACACCTCCTAACCACAAGGTTTTGCTCTCGCTCTCCCGTTTCAATTAGAAAGCATATTTTGAAAACTAATGAGATCCTAAACGATGCCTAAAGCACTCTCGCTGTTTTTAGGATTTATGCCTAGTTTCCACTATCTGGTTCCTCCATCACACTCTCGCACTATCGGCTAGAACCTTAGTTTATTCTTCACTCTCGTGTCAAAACAATGAAATATACAATTGGAAACTAAAACCAAAACATAATTTAATCACAATTTCGCGCCTATTGTTTCTACCAAGTCCCATCGGTAACGACGATCCTCATACGCTGGACTCAGGGATATTTAGCAAAACATTATTTTAATTAAAAACAACATGATCAAAGCAACTAAACTTAAAAACAGCATGTCGTGTAATGTAGTAAAGGCAATGACAAGTATAAACAATAAAATGGTAAAAACCTTAAATTAAAGAAATGAAGAATTTGAATTGAAATGAAAATGTTTGCAGGCTTGTTCTTGATCCAAGAGTACAATGCAAATAAAAATAAAATAAGTGTGATAATCCCTCGATGTGAGTTATTGTCACTTTTAGAAGTAAAAATTTATGCTTAATACTAAAATGTGATTCGACAGAGCTTCTGCACAACTTGGATGCCTTTGAAACACCCAGAGGAGTCCTATTTATAGAGCTTTGCACCCTTGTAACTTCCCTTGGCCGTGCAAACATAGTGGAGGAAAAAGAAGTTGGCAAAAACTTCTAAAAACTGCCCATTATAGCAGAACTGTTGTCTGCATGATAATGGCGAACGCCATTAGGGCAATGGCGAACATAATTTCCTTGATCATTAAATGACGTGGCAGGATGAGATAATGGTGAACGACATAAGCACACGGGGAACGCCATATCAGCAAAATGGGCAGAAACTTGCTCTTTTACTGCTCTGTTGCTTTTTTTCTGGTTTGCTTTTGAATTCGCACTGAAACTAGCTGACAACTGCAAAACAAATAAAAATTAACTAAAAAGTGATAAAACATATTGAAATAAAGAGGAATAACATGCACAATAAGACTAAAAAATACGATACGATTTCTCGTTATCAAACTCCCTCACATTTAGATTGTTGCTTGTGCTCAATCAATCACCCAACACAAATGAAAAAACAATGAAGCACATCGTCTGAGACATAGGCACAACAAAACTCTAAAAAGTAAGAGGTTTTTATGCTAGTGCTAAATAGATAGGTACTAGATATCAACAATAAGGATACTGTAATGACATATATTCACATTACATTGACAAAAACTCTCCCGTATGCAAAACCAATCCAAATCATGCCATTATAACTCGACCTACACTTTATGTTCTTTTTCACCTCCTTTTCATGCTAGCGCAATCACATTAAGCCCGTTATCCATACACATTCATGGCACGCGAACCTGTTAGTGACTATGGTCTCGTTTTCAATTTTTTCCACACTTACTTAGCAAATTTACTTAAGCATCAACTAAATTTTTAAGAGTTTGTACCGTTGGGCTAAATGATCGGGTGAGGATCACCTAACATAGAAGGGACACATCTTATCACAATTTTTTTCCTTCATTTTAAGCTTGAGATCATACACTTATTTGCACCGGCTTCCTTACTCAATGTATGCTTAAGATGATGTTGCCTGCTTAAATAAGCTACTTAAGAGGCTACTCCAAAAACTTAGAATTTAAGGTCTTAGCATAATGGTTATTCAAATCGATGTCGCATACTTAGGGATTTTAGGGTGTTAGGACGGTACTGATATTATTAAAACTTTCCCAAGTCTATTTAAAAAAGGATAAGAATGAGAAATAACCTATACTCTCAAGGTGTCATGCCATTAAATCAAAACAACTTTTTTTATTTGGGGTCAAATCTAAGGGATTTTTGCAACAAGAGAAAAGAATATCATGCAATATGACTCAACAACACATGTATGACTCGATCAAACACACAAACAACAAAGAAAAACAACTTAAACTAAAATAAACTAACAAGAAAAACAATACAAAATGAAAAATAAAGCGGGAAATCTCCTCCCCCACACTTGAACCAAATATTATCCGCAATGTTTCAGTGCAAGGTGGAAAAAGGGGTAGATAAAACCTGTTAGGTGGATCAGTGATGTCGGTCGCGACCTCTATGATGTCCAATACCGCCTCTACCATACACAATGTATGGTACACGATGTATATACTCCATCATATCTGATACTTCCATGCACATTCTGTTCATCTGCTCGGTGAGGTCACCCATGTTGAACTTGATCCTCTCAACAAAGTCAAGCTGATTCTCTCTGATCTAATTAATGGTGACCCTCATCTCCTCCTGCTGCCTTTGTATAGTCCTAAGTAGCACGTAACAATCCATATAAATATCATTTTGATGTCTAAGCTCACTCAGGATGTCATCAAGAGTTATCCTCATAGTGGTGTAGTCGTATTCCTCGTGGGGCTGATATCCTGATGATGTACTTGCAAAAGAGTTAGAAAAAGCATGTGTGGTGTGTGCATGGGTTCTAGTATGGGGAGCATCTTGTTCCATGCATTCATCCCTGACAGTATCATCAGGGTCAGGGGCATTAGCATAAAAAATCTAGTTAGCGCTCAATTGCACGTTAATGCATATGGTGCAAGGCAAAGTAACTCCCCTCACTCTTTGTAACTAATCATCAAATAATGCTTGTCGTCAGGTTTATTCGTAATAAGGTGCATGCTACAGCAGTAATCAATATCTGCAAAATGAGTCTCTAATGACTCAAATGTAGCCAACTTTGTGCTTAAGTCTAACGCAAGGGCTATAGATGTAATCAACCCTCCAACATAAATATGACCTCTTGCCCTAACACTACTAGACTGAAGGTGTGCTAATAAAAAAGGTGTTGGGTTAAATTTTGTCATAGATAGTGCACAATAAATGAAGAAAAGATCCCTAGAATTTATGTTCCCAGTGTTTTCCCGACCAAAGATAGTGCTGGCCAAAATGCGGTGCAAGCACCTAATGGTTGGGTTCTAGATAGCAGTGGCTTTAAGACCTTTCCAGTCAGTGGTTTTTTTCCTGTGAGTTACCGCCAAAAGTCAAGAGCATTGGATTCCCATTCTCTCTCTAGAGGGGCTTGGAAAGTATATTCATCTCCATGAGGGAATGAAAATATATTGGCCATATGGTCTTGGCTAAAGGTGTAATCTCTATTGAACATCCTAAAATAAATAGTGTATATGGTGCGTGATCCTCCTACAGGAGTGACATATCTAAAAGAACTTAGAAACTCATAGGTAATCCTAATGTATGTAGGACTGGTTAAAGAACAAAAGTAAGACATATCTAGGTTATTAAGCATCCAATTAACACTGTCGAATATGCCTAAATCACGAAGAGTAGCATTATCGGGATACCTTATTGCCAAGAGATTCCTCTTGAAAAGCTTATGATAACTGCTCCTTTGATTTTCGCCTACGACACCCTCTACAAATGTGATACCCATGTAATCAATGTCTCTTCATGGCCTTGCTACCCTATGAGTCATGGTGAATGATGAGAATGAGAAAGTTGGGAAGAAAGGGGTATGGAGATTGTGAAGAGGTGAGAATGAGAAAATATGGATTTTGAAATGAGAAAATGGGTGGTTATAGGTTTTATAATGATTGAAAGGATGTTGGATGGTTGTGGGTTGAAGAATATGAATAAATGGTGGTTAGAGTAGGAAGTTAAGAGATTTGAATGAGGAATTTTTAGAAAACGCGTAAGAGCGAAACAAAAAAATGAAAAACCTTATGTTTTCCTGATATGGCGAACACCATTAGGTATCTGGTGAACGCTACTTGTCTGGAACATAGGAATTTTAAAAAGAAGCTAATGGAAAGCACTATTAGCATAATGGCGAATGCCAAGCGCCTAAAATGCGCATTTTTAAACTTTAAGCCTAAAAATAGTGAAGTTTTATTTTCTTAAGGCCATGATGCTGCTAGTTGAAATAATGGTTGCATAAGGCCTTAATCGGAAACATAAAATTGCATGAAACTAAAGAAATTTATGATAAAAAATAAAAATAAACAACTGAAAGGGATATTACATTAATTGAAATAGTAGTAACATATGTTCTTGTCGATATTTCGATGGTAAAGTAAACATAAACTAAAAAAAACAACAAAAGGGAAAATACTGATGAAAAATAAACATTCTAAACTAGAAATCAGAGAAACAACGGTACAACCAACAACGCTAGCCATCACGACATCTAATATTAGGCTCGAAGGAATGTCGCAAGGAATAAACTTGCTAGAACATATGGTCGAACTGCTCATTAGCAACGCCCATAAATCCGAGGAGATCAACTCGAAGAGAAGTGAGTCCTCCTCTAAGAAAATCAACTTCAGATTGTAGAGCATGGATATCAGTGTAGAAATCAATGCGAGGATTAATATGATGAGCACTAGAGACGTGTGAAGCAACATCAGGGAGATTGGCATTCCGGTTTTCATAAGGTTGATGACTGTCAGGTGGTGTGGCAGACTCATTTTGACCCTCCAAATTATAAAGCCAATTATCCCAGTTATGAATATTTGTCTTCTTATGGTTAGGCAGTGTAAAGTTAAGGACCACTTGGTTATCAATTAATAACTCAAATTATGCTGGTCCTAAAATAATAATGATGCCACGATTAAAGTAAAAGTTCAGGTGCATGGGATGGATACCTCCAAAGGCATGTATGCAGTTAAGTGAGTATCTTAGGCCAATGGAATTAGAAATCATAGTGACTAACCCTCCAATGAGAAAAGTACCTTGGGTCTCTCGGACAATTCTGTCTAAGTTCACTAACATAAAAGTAGCACTGTTCACGGGTCTACCTTAGGAGGCACAGTACATGATGAACAACTCATCTCTAGAAACAAAGGTAATGTTTTATTCCTTACCAAACAGAGTGTGAGCTAGGATTTTGTGGAAGTAGCGAATAACATGGTTGTGAATGTTTTTGGAAAACATAACGTGTGGCTCAGGGTGGTAGTTTCCGGTTATGGTTCCCCAAAAATAGTCAAGGTCAAGGTTGGTAAAGGCATCATCTGGAGTTATGGTAAAAGCACTTGGGCCATTAGGAAATCATAAAAGGTTATCCATCTCATGGTGGGTGAAACGGTATTTGGTCCCAAAAAGTCTAAAGGTAGCTAGGCCTCTGCCAAATCCAAATCCTATGTTAGGATCATAATAAAGGGAAATCAAAAACTCAATGGTAAGCATATGGTACGGGCTAAACCTTTTTCTCACGGCAAAATTTTCCCAACCTATTTGATTAAGAAGGTACATCACACTATCTCGGATTCCTAAGGTGGTCATAGTGAGTCCATCAGGATAAATAGATAATACCATTTCTCTCTGAGCTAAAACTTTGAAACATCTTCTTTGAGCTTCATTCCTAAAGACAACCTCCATGTCATCAACAAGTTGCATTCTCCTAAGTTAGTATCGAGTTATCCTAAGCTACATTAGCCTGAAAGTAAACGAAGATTATGTTATTAGTTAATTGAACCGCATGTAGTGCTAAAAGAGATCATAATAGTGATAATAATAATAATAATAATAATAATAATAATAATAATAATAATAATAATAAGAAGAAGAAGAAGAAGAATAAAATTAAAAAATTAAAAAATTAAAAAATAAATATAGAAGTAACAGTTATAATAAATGAAAATAAAAACTTAAGATCGTGGGTTGCTTCAGACGTAGCGCTTCGTTTACTGTCGGGAGCTCGACATTAATTCAGAATGAGGCTATTCTTTCGAAAGAGTGGGCAACTCTTTTAATTTGTAACTCATGCATAAATCCTTGTTTTCTAAGCTTTGGTAATGCTTAAGTCGCTATCCATTTACGACAAATGTCTCTTTGTTTTACCTCTTATTTCTACTGCTCCATTTTGGAAAACTCTTATGACCTAAAAAGGGTCAGACTATCTAGAATGAAGTTTTCCTATAAATAATTTAAATTGAGAATTAAAGAGAAGGACTATGTCACCCTCGTTGAAATCTCGCCTTGTTATTCGTTTATCATGCCACTATTTGGTTCTTTCCTTGTAAATCCGAGCATTTTCCTAGGCATTTAATCTAAGTTCTTCGAGTTCATGGATATCTAAGATTCTTTTCTCTCTTGCGGATGTGTAATTCATGTTTAGGGTCTTAATGGCCCAATAAGCTTTATGCTCGAGTTCTACAGGCAGGTGACATGATTTACCATAAACTAGTTTAAATGGAGTGGTTCCTATCGGAGTTTTACAAGATGTCCTATAAGTCCACAGAGCTTCATGAAGTTTTGCAGACCAATCTTTCCTAGAAGTTGCAAAAGTTTTCTCTAATATTTTCTTAATTTCTCTATTGGAAAACTCAACTTGCCCACTTGTTTGAGGGTGGTAAGGCATTACTACTCGGTGTCGGACTCCATATTGAGCAACAATCTTTTAAAGATGTTTGAAATGAAATGGGAGCCACTATCGCTAATCACAATCCTTGGTACACCGAATCTAGGAAAGATTACATTCTTGAAAAGTTTGATGACTACCCATGCATCATTAGTAGAAAAGGCTACTGCCTCTATCCATTTCGATATGTAATCGACTTCAATGAGTATGTACTTATTACCAAAAGAAGATGGGAAAGGGCCCATGAAATCTATTCCTCAAACATCAAAGAATTCTACTTCTAAAATACCTTTCAGTGGCATCTCATCACGTCTAGAGATATTGACAATGCATTGACACCGGTCACAATTTATAACCGCGGTGTGGATATCTTTCCAAAGATTAAACCAAAAGAGACCAGATTGTAAGATCTTCGCACAAGTCTTTGAGGTGCTTGCATGCCCTCGATAGGGTGTAGAGTGGCAATGAGATATGATATCATTTACTTTCGATTCAGGGACACATCGACGAAAAATACCATCGATGCCTCTCTTGAAGAGTAGGGGTTCATACCAATAGTAATGTTTAAGATCATGGAAGAATTTCTTCTTTTGCTGGTAAGCTAAGTTTGGTGGAAGTACTCCAGCTGCTAAGTAGTTGACAAAGTCACCATACCATGGCATCGTGGTTTTGGTGAAAATTGATTCCACAACTTCATTATTTCTTTGTCATTATACATCAAAGAACATTCGACTGTTTCTATTTCACTTTCTAAATGGGCTACAAGTCGATTGTAGGGGAAATCATCATTGATGGACACTTGTTCGGGTTTTAGGTCCTCAATCCTAGAGAGGCGGTCTGCTACCATATTTCAATGCCTTTCTTATATTTGATCTCTAAATCAAATTCTTGTAAAAGCAGAATCCATCTTAAAATTCTTGGTTTAGCATCCTTCTTACTTAACATATACCTAATTGCGGCGTGGTCGGTATAAACAATTATTTTGCTCCTACTAAGTAGGAACGGAATTTATCCAAAGCGAACACAACGACTAGGAATTCCTTTTTTGTGGTGGCATAGTTCATCTGCGCGTTGTCTAAGGTTCTACTTGCGTAGTAAACCGCATGAAGCTTTTTATCCTTTCTTTGTCCCAAGACAGCAACAACGACATAATCACTAGTGTAACACATTATCTCAAATGGCTTACTCCAATCGGGTGGTTGCATATTGGGTTTGGTAATAAGAGCATTTTTCAGATGTTCGAATGCTTTTAATCAGTCTTCATCAAATATGAATTCAACATCTTTCATTGGTAAGCCCGTTAGTGGTTTTGTTATTTTAGAGAAATCTTTAAGGAATCGTCGGTAGAAACCGGCGTGTCCTAAGAAACTGCGAATTTCTCTAACGGTTTTCGGAGGTTGAAGATTTTCTATAATTTCTATTTTTGCTTTATCCACTTCAATCCCTCGGTCGGATACAACATTTCTAAGTATGATTCCTTGTCGGACCATGAAATGACATTTTTCCGAATTTAATACGAGATTAACTGTAATGCATCTTTCAAGTACCATTTCTAGGTTCGAAAGACATCCTTCAAAACTTTGCCCACAAACAGAGAAGTCGCCCATAAACACTTCCATTATATCATATATAAAATCAGCAAAGATCAACATCATACATTTCTGAAATGTTGCAGGAGCGTTACACATTCCAAAGGGAATTCATCGATAATCGAACATACCATAAGGACAAGTGAATGTAGTCTTTTCTTGGTCATCAGGATGAATGGGAATTTGGAAGAATCTGAGTATCCATCTAAACAACAGAAATGAGAATGTTTAGCCAGTCGTTCAAGCATTTGATCGATGAAAGGCAATGGAAAATGATCTTTACGAGTGACTTTATTAAGTTTTCTATAGTCTATGCAGATCCTCCATCCGATTTGAATTCGTTTTGCTACAGATTCTCCCTTTTCGTTACTGATAACTGTAACACCTCCCTTCTTTGGTACAACATGAACTAGGCTAACCCAGTTACTGTCAGATATCGGGTGTATAATTCTTGCTTCTAATAGATTTTGTACCTCTTTTTTTACTACATCACTCAAGATAGGATTTATTCTTCTCTGATGTTCTCTAGAGGTTTTATAGTCCTCCTCTAGTATAATGTGATGTATACATATAAAAGGACTTATTCCTTTTAAGTCGGTGGGAATATAGAATTGACCTATACGAACGAGAACGTTCTCTAACATACCTATTGGAAATTTAACAGAATGGTCAACTAGTTGTAGAGACATCTTTGTTGGTCTTAGTTCTTCTAAATTGAGTTTCTTGCATGTGGATAAAGGTATTAAACTAACACTGGCTCCTAAGTCGCACAGAGCTTTATCTATGATAAACTTGCCGATTACACATGGTATGGAGAAACTACCCGAGTCTTTCAACTTAGGAGGCATGTTGTTTTGAATAATAACACTACACTTAGTAGTAAGCATAGTAGTTTCATCATCCTTAAGCTTTTTCTTATTGGATATGATCTCTTTAAGGAATTTAGCATATGAAGCCATTTGCGTAACGACTTATGTGAATGGTATAGTAATATTAAGCTGCTTCAGAAGTTCTACGAATTTCTTAAATTGTCCTTCATTTTTAGACTTAACAAGTCTTTAAAGGTAAAGTACAAGTGGTTTGTATGGAGGAGGAGGTACATAAGGTGTTTCTTTATCTTCTGCCTCTCCGCTTTTGTCTTCCTTTCCATCATTGGTTGGTTCGTTTACCTTTTCAGTTCCTTTACCAGAGTTTTGATATATGGTTGGATTTTGGAGTCTTGGGTCAACTGGTTCATCTAATTCTATCCCACTTCGTAGTGTAATAACATTAGCATGTCCTTTTGGGCTAGGTTATGGTTGACCATAAAATATTCCAACTGGGGCTGCTATTGTTGCTAGTTGTTGGGCTACTTGGGAAATTTGGGTTTCTAACATATTATTATGGGTAACCATAACATCAAGTTTACTTGAAAATTGTTTCATCAGTTCACTCGTATGAGCATTTTGATTTGCGAAATATTTGTTTTATTGAGCTTGAGCATTCATAAAGTTTTCCATCATCATCCTTAGATTTAACTTTCTAGGTGATTGTGGGGTAACATGGGCTCCTTTTTGATAACCAAGTGGAATAACAGGTGATGGGTTTGGAGGAAACAAAGCATTTTTTTATAAGAAAAGTTCGGATGATTTATCCAGCCAAGATTATAAGTGTTGGAATATGGGTTTTGTTGGTTCTAAGTGTTGGCAACAATTTTGGTAAAACAAAGAGTGTTCATAAGATGTTGCATGTGATGTCTTAACATAAGATACCTTGTACCTGTTGGAGTTTAAAAACATAATTATGCAGGATTGTTTTAGGATGTCATACACGATGTCATGACATCTGATATTATGTACCTACTGGAAATTATAAATGGAATAATGCAGGATTGTTCCAGGATGTCGGACCCGATGTCATAACATCCTGTACACAAAACATTCAGTGTGAATGTTAGGTGTTATGTGATTGCGCATTTAATGGCAATCTATGTATGATTGAAGATCTGATTTGCAGGCGCATTCAGTCATTGATTACAACCTGATTTACTTATTTTCCAAGGATATCTAACCAGCTGTTATGAGAAGATTTAATTGGAAAATAGTTTTAGGGTTTTCAAGATGTTCAAGCCCAGCTGAATGCTTCTATAAATAGGACATGGAAAACCTGATTTGATACACAACCAATACTGAGTGAAATATTGAGAGAATATAAGGGTTTGTGTCTTGTTTAGTCGTGAGACTTGTAAGCCATTCAGTTCATCCATAGATGATTGAATTGGTCTGATTTGTGGGTTGTAATTTGTCACTATAAGCTTGTAAGCAAGAGTGTGTGTCTACTTGATCAAATTTGTTAAGCAAGATCAAGTGTGTGTCTACTTGATCAAAGATGTTAAGCAAGATCAAGTGTGTGTCTACTTGATTGAAACTGCTAAGTAAGATCAAGTGTGTGTTATTGAAAAGTGTCTTCTTTTCACAAGGAATTGTTGTTTAAAATCACAGGTGTGATTGAGGGGGAGTGAGTGGGTTCTCATATCTAAGAGTGATTAGGTAGAAATTGCACGGGTAGAGATTAGGTGAGAAAGACTGTAACTTGTTGAAGTGTACTGAGAGTCTTTGAACTGATTCTATTTAGTGGATTTCCTTCCTGGCTTGGTAGCCCCCAGACATAGGTGAGTTGCACCGAATTGGGTTAACAATTGCTTGTGTCTTTTGCATTACCATTCTTTATCTTTATCATGTTTGTGTTACTCAGATATTAGTGTCGTGACATTACCTTCGACATCTCATATCTGATACCAGAATTTCAATTGGTATCAGAGCAGGCATCCTGCTCTGGTTCTGGGTGAGATCTAGGGACAATACTTTCTGGTACTATGGAGAGAGATGGAGGATCTGTTCACAGGCCACCAATTTTGGATGGATCTAACTATGACTATTGGAAACCTTGAATGGTAGCTTTCTTAAAATCTCTAGATAATAAGGCTTGGAAGGCTGTGTTAACAAGATGGGTACATCCAGTAATTACTAAGGAAGGAGAAGCCACAACTGACAAGAAGCCTGAAGAACAATGGTCCAAGGAGGAGAATGATCTAGCCCTTGGAAATTCTAAAGCATTGAAGGCCATATTCAATGGAGTAGACAAGAATATCTTCAGGTTGGTAAACAACTATGAGGTGGCTAATGATGCTTGGGACATTCTCAAAACCACTCATGAAGGCACCTCTAGAGTTAAAATGTCTAGACTACAGCTGCTCACCTCCAAGTTTGAAAATTTAAGGATGAAAGAAGATGAAAATATTCATGAATTTCATATGAGTATTCTTGAAATTGCCAATGCCTCAGGAGTCCTGGGAGAGAAGATGTCAGATGAAAAATTGGTAAGAAAAATACTCAGGTCACTCTCTAAGAGATTTGCTATGAATGTGACAGCCATAGAAGAGTCTCAAGACATCTCCAACATGAGAGTTGATGAGCTAACTGGTTCCCTCCAAACATTTGAGATGGGAATGAATGATGGATCTGAAAGGAAAACCAAAAGCATATCCTTCATGTCAAACACAGAGGAGGAAAATAGCCAATATGTTGATGAGGATCTAGCAAATGATGTAACAATGCTTGGAAGACAGTTCAATCGACTGTTGAAAAAGATGGATGTAAGATCTAAGGCTAATGTCAAGAACATCTCATCTGACATCAGTAATTCCAACAATGATGGAAGAAGAACAAGGTCTGATGATAAGCCCAAAGAAGGAAAAGAAGTACAGTGATATGAATGTGATGGGTATGGACACATTAGAACTGAATGTGGAACATACCTCAAGAAGTAGAAGATGAGTCTTGCTGCCACCTGGTCTGATGAGAGTGAAACAGAGGAAACTGCAAATCTTGTGACTACATTGACAGGAATATGGGGTTCTGATGAAGAGTCAAGTGATGATGAAGTAACCTTTAAAGAGCTGGCCACTACTTATAGAAAGTTGTGTCACAAAAGTGCAGAGGTGTGTAAACAGGTTGAAAGCCAGAAGAAGGTAATAACTCAACTAGAGAATGAGAAGGTAGAACACTTGGACACCATCTCCAAATTAAAAACAGAAGCAGTGGTTCTGAATGCCAAGCTAGATGAAAGTCAACAAGTTGAGATCCAGAATAAAGTGATAGTACAACTAGAGAATGAGAAGGCAGAACATGTGAAAACCATCTCAAAATTAAGAACTGAAGCTATGTTCTTGAATTCTAAACTAGAAGAGATGACCAAGTATGTTAGAATGTTAAACAATGGATCTGACTCCTTAGACAAGATTCTCCAAACTGGACAAATAACAGGAGACAAATCTGGCATTGGGTATAATGAATCTAGGGCTGAGTGCAGATACACTGATTGCAAACCTAAATCCAAACCTAAGTGCAGCCATAGCAAAATTGAGATGTCACACCATATGTCACAACATCAGAAGGGAAGACAACAGAAAGGGAAACAACAAAGATGGAGATGCCATTACTGTGGAAAATTTGGCCACCTGAAGTCCTTATGCTATAAGTTGTATGGTTATCCTAGCCTTGTTCATCATCAGACTCACTACCAACCAAGACCCAAACATCACAGGCTTGTCAACAAGAAGCAATGGGTTCCTAAGACTAATGTTACAAGTCTAATAGCTCACACTACCTTCAGAGTTTCAGCCAAAGAAGATTGGTATTTTGACAGTGGGTGCTCCAGACACATGACTGGAAACAAAGACCTGCTAACTGGCCTTCATCCTCATGCCATAAGCTATGTGACTTTTGGTGATGGAGCAAAGGGGGAAATCAAGGGGATAGGTAAGCTTGATTGCCTTGGAGTTCCTAAACTTGACAAGGTCCTACTTGTTAAGGGCTTGACTGCAAATCTAATAAGCATCAGTCAACTATGTGACCAAGGTCTAAATGTTAACTTCACTAAAACTGAATGTTTGATTACCAACAAAGAAAGTGAAGTGATCATGAAAGGAGTCAGGACCAAAGACAACTGTTACATATGAAGCTCTTAAATTGGTTACTCCTCAAAGTGTACCTTAGAGAAAGGGATGAAGATGATTAGATCTGCTAGAGGAACTCCCAAATTGAAAGTCTGTGGGAAATGTCAGACAAGGATGTCACACCAGAAACTCAGACTTGACATCACATCCAAAGGAGAAAAGGTCATGATGGCTCAAATAGATAGGAGGTTGGATCATATGGTTGAACATGTTACTAGTCATATGCATTCTGAAGTTGGAAAGAACCTTGTTGGACTTGAGCTACAAGTCAAACAGATGGGAGGGTCTATGTGTCTATCTCAAAGCAAATTTGCCAAGACCAATGTAAATAAGATTGGGATGGAGAGTGAAAGGACACCTGCTCATTTGAAATATGAAAATGGTGTTTGTGCTATATATCAAGCTGAATATATAGCAGCTGGAAGTAGTTGCTCTCAACAGGGTTGGTTGAATCTAATGTTGACTGAACACAATGTCACACATGATGTCATGACATTGTACTATGACAATCTGAGTGCTACAACTATGTCCAAAAATCCTATTCATCACAGCTGGACTAAGCATTTTGATTCTTGTCATCACTTCATTAGAGAATTTGTGGAAGACAAAATCACAACACTAAAGCATGAAATGCAATTAGCTGACAAATTTGCAAGGGTTTTGAATGATAATCAGTTTTTAAGAGGGAAATTAGGGATTTGGATTCTTGTGAAGTTATAGCAATTAAAGTGGAGTGGAAAAGGTAATAAAAATATTGTCTTCCCACTTAAAAGAAAGTGCCACATTTATGATGAATCATTACCTAGTACTGGAACTAGAATCTATGCCATTCCCACACGCTACCTAAACACAACCATTTTCATCTTCATCCAACTTCTCAGAAAACCTCTGCTAGGGCAAAGAAATCCTTTTCAAAAGTCCAACAAAATGTCACAACATCCCTCATCATCAGGATCAAAACCCACCCACAAAGGAAGGACTCCCTCCATGGAGTTTCTAGATGAATATGTTTTGGAGGTCATTCCCATCTCTGTTATTCCAGGCGACGTCCCTAGCCCTTCTTCCACAGCTGGAAGTAACCAAGGAGGGTAGTTGTTGAAAGAGAGCTGAGAAAGGAGGCTGTAAAATTAAAGGAAGTGATGGATTTGATCAAGAATGCTGGTCTGATGAAAACTGTTGTTGGTTTACCCCAATTTTATGAGGGGTTAGTAAAAGAGTTTGTTGTGAATATCCCTGAGGATATTTCTAAAAAGAGTAGCAAGGAATTTTGTAAGGTTTTTGTAAGAGGTAGATGTGTGAGATTCTCCCCAACCATAATCAACAAGTTCCTAGGGAGAGGAACTGAGGGAGGTGTGAATTTAGAGGCTACATACAATGAAGCCTGTAGGACTATTATAGCTGGCCAAGTTAAGGAGTGGCCTAGTAAGAATCACCTATCAGCTGATAATCTAACTGTCAAATATGCCATCTTACATAAGATTGGTTCAGCCAACTGGGTGCCTACTAATCATATCTCAACCATCTCTGTTGGTCTTGGAAGAATCATTCATGCTATTGGAACTAGGATAAATTTTGACTTTGGAAGGTTTATATTTGATCAAATTGTCAGACATGCCTCCACAAATGCAGTGAAGCTGCCCATTGCCTTTCCATCTATCATCTGTGGGATTATCTTAAGCCAGCAACCAGGAATTCTCAACACAAGTGACATTCCCAGCAGAAGAAAGCCTCCACTATCCATTCACTACAAGCTGTTTGAAGGAAGCCATGTCAATGATGTTGTCATGACATCTGCAAGAAAGGAGCCTGCCTTGTAGCACCTCAAATTTGCCCTCCTCATTCATGCATTCATTTTTAGGTCATTTAACATTTCATATTGCATTTCAGCAAAGTTCATCTGAATTGGGGTTCGACCTCTAGTCAACTGTTGGTCAACTAAAGGTGAAATGGTCAGGGAATGACTTGAGTTACTTCCAACATGTTCAAATAGGGTCTATTCATCATTCAAAGGAGCAAAAGTTTGTTCATGAGCTATCATGCTCGCTAGGCAAGCAGAATGGGTCGCCTAGCGGGTCCCAAGAAAAGCCACCAGAATCACCTGCGCTCAAAGGAATTTCCTGAACTGTCATGCTTGCTAGGCGAAGCCCACGCGTTTTGAGAAAAAAATATAACAGAAAAATCTTGGACTTGGACCTCTCTCATTTGAGCCCACAATCAAGTTATAAATTCTGAAATTTTAGTAAAGAAAAAAAAGAGGAGGAGGAGAATTGGTGAAAGCGGAAAACACTGTGAGGTTTCCTTGGAACAAAACCCTAAAGAAAAAAGAGAGAGAGAGATTCTAACTAATTCAGAGCAACCTCCAGAGACTGAAGGGAAATCATCTGCAAAGAACCAATTCCCTCTCATATAAACCCTAAGATTGTTCTGCAAAGCCAACGGTGCAATTCAGTTTCAATCGATCCTCCCAAATCAGGTATGCTCTATTTCCACTACTTTATACTTTCAACCTGAAATTTCTGAATGTATGAGGTATTATGGGTGAATTTGAAAGAGTGGGTATCATTAGGTTTTGCATGTGGGCACATGTTTTAGTATGTATGTCATGTCTTGATGTGTGGATCCTTGCCCCCTGACTTTGAGTTTTGATACCCTTTTAATGCATTTTGTTTGACAAGAGGTTTAGCCCTCCTACCCTTGGTTGCTTTTTGTGAGCTTTTTGTGAATTTTAATGGCATGATTCATGTGATTCTCTTATTTGGTGCAACTCTTAATTGCACCCTATCTTGTTTCTCTAACCTGTTTGTTGAGTTTTTTCTGTGAGGGCTCACATGACTCTTGAAGAGATAGCTTGCTTGGTATTCCACTTTATTTGTGGGATACCATTTGGAGATTTATTCTGATTGCTTTGCTGACTTGTTTTCTTTGACGGTGCTAGCCTGAGAGATATCTGGGTTTCTTATTTCTTTAGTTGTTGTTACTTCGGACCTTTGTCCGTGTGGTAGATCTCTCGATCCCTTTTACATATTTTCCTGTATTTTACCGCTTTCTTAGCTGGAAGACCTCGATAGGAGGCAATGTTTTTTGTGTGTTTACTTTTGTACCCAAAGACCTCCAAGAAGAGGCACCAATGCTAAAGACCTCCATGAAGAGGAAATTGACGGATAAAGGGGATTAGTAGCCAATCCCCCGTTATTCAGTGCGTCGTTCTTTAATATCACACTACGTGTCAATGCTTCAGAACAAAAGCCCAAGATCTTTTGTCCGGTCAGTCAGTGGAGAGGGTTCCACCTTTCTGAATCCCCACTTTTTGTCATGAGCTCACCCTATCCAGGGTTAAGAGCTATGAGGTCTTATCCTCATTACTCGCTTGATCTGCTCACCCTGACGTTCAATGTCAGTGGTTAAGAGCCCATTTGATTACCTTTCCATGGCTTGTTTGTCGAGGTTGATATGCCCCCTCTTGACTAAAGCCCTACCCACGTATGTTTGAGCCCCCTTGTTGGCGTGTTTATTTTATGCATGTTTGTTTTGTATGGTGTGATCGTCTCCCCATAGGATTGCTAGGCTTCGTATAGTCTCTCGTTTGCATGTCAATTAAGGTAGCACGGTTCCTTCGTCTAGGACTTCCTTTTTGCATGAGCATTCCTAAAACAAACAAACTCATTGATTTTTCTTCTCCTAAGAACACGTTAACTCCTTCTACTACAGGTGAGTAAGTCTCCAAAGGTCGAGCATCCGGTAGATTGTGTAGTAACGTCATTCATCATAAAAAAACAAACACATAGGTTAGCCGAGCTACGGTGCTCTGATTCTCAATCCTTCTTGAGATACGTATGCAGCAGGGTAGGGCCTATGCGAGCAATAACTCTTTCTTTTCCCTACTTTGATTTTCTCTCTTTCGCATCATATATAGAACATTTTATACACACACTTTAAACATAAATAGAAAACGTGGATCCTGTGGAGTACCACAGACGTGAAGGGGTGCGATAACCTTCCCTTCACGTAACCGGCCCCCTTACTCGGTTTTCTTTGGTTCGAGACTTTGTTTTATCCGTTCCCTTTTGGTTATGCAGTACTACCTTTCCCTCCTCTTGGGATAAAAGTACATAGCTGGCGACTCTACTCTTTTTTCCGCGCCACTCTTTTCGCGTTTGTACTTGGATTCGGGAAATCCGGGGAGCGACATGCCTCTCAAGGTAGCTTGATTGATCAATTAAAGGAAACTTGTAAGGAACTGGATAATGGTATTAGGGTTGCCAAGGAAAGGAAAGAGGCTTTGAAGGTTCTTATTAGTAACCTAGAGAAGGAAGAGATGGAGAAGGCTGGTGATACCAAGGATTCAGATGCCAATACCTCAAGTGAGAGGTCCAATGCTCAATCTAGTGGCAACTCTGATTCTGAAAGTGAAGATGATGCCTCTTCCTCAGACTGAGCTGTGAAGGTTCCCTTGATATGAAGACTGTGTGTTTTTATGCTGAAGAATTTGTTTTTTTTTTCCAGTTTTAATGTGTGTAATTTGTGGCAGTCCTTACTGATGCCTTTATGTAACATTTGGGCTCTTTATGAGTTCCATGGATTTCTCATTATCTCAGCTATCACAGCTGTGTATAATGATGGTTTGTCTCTCCTAACAATTATATTTTAACATGTTATATGTTATGACATCTATTGTGACATTCTCTGCTAGGCTAATTGACATTTATTTTGTCTAATTGGTCACCTTTGGTCAATTTTGACTAAAAAGGGGGAGAAATGTTTATGTGGAGCTGTGTGGAGATGTATGTGTTGGTGTAGCTGAACAGATGAACAACTATTATTGAAGGAGATGTGTTTGATGTAAGACAGAATGTTGTTTTGTTTACAGATGTCAAAGAGGATGTCTGATGTGGTGCGCAAGTGATGTTATATGGTGCACAAGTGATGTTGGAGCAGATGTCAGAGAGTGACTCTGATTGTTACAAGTGCTGTTATTACAGGTGCTGTTATTGTCAAAGGAGATGTTTGTATTGAACAGACTTAGGGGGAGAAGAAGTACCCTTGTGCATTTGTGTGTTTTAGTAGTTGCTTCTATAACTAGTAATTATGTTTGCTTCTGCTGCTGCTTAAACTATTGTTTAACTGCTGATAGTTTTTCTTGTGAACAAAAAGGACAGATATATGTTTTAGCCAAAATTTTCCAAAGGGGGAGTTTGTTGGTTCTAAGTGTTGGCAGCAATTTTGGTAAAACAAAGAATGTTCACAAGATGTTGCATGTGATGTCTTAACATAAGATACCTTGTACTTGCTGGAGTTTAAAAACATAATTATGCAGAATTGTTTCAGGATGTCATACACGATGTCATGACATCTGATATTATGTACCTGCTGGAAATTATAAATGGAATTATGCAGGATTGTTCCAGGATGTCAGACCTGATGTCATGACATCCTGTACACAGAACATTCAGTGTGAATGTTAGGTGCTATGTGATTGCGTATTTAATGGCAATCTCTGTATGATTGAAGATCTGATTTGCAGGCGCATTCAATCATTGATTACAACCTGATTTACTTATTTCCCAAGGAGATCTAACCAGCTGTTATGAGAAGATTTAATTGGAAAATAGTTTTAGGGTTTTCAAGATGTCCAAGCCCAGCTGAATGCTTCTATAAATAGGACATGGAAAACCTGATTTGATACACAACCAATACTGAGTGAAATATTGAGATAATATAAGGGTTTGTATCTTGTTTAGTCGTGAGACTTGTAAGCCATTCAATTCATCCATAGATGATTGAATTGGTCTGATTTGTGGGTTGTAATTTATCACTATAAGCTTGTAAGCAAGAGTGTGTGTCTACTTGATCAAAGTTGTTAAGAAAGATCAAGTGTGTGTCTACTTGATCAAGGATGTTAAGCAAGATCAAGTGTGTGTCTACTTGATTGAAACTGCTAAGTAAGATCAAATGTGTGTTATTGAAAAGTGTCTTCTTTTCACAAGGAATTGTTGTTTAAAATCACAGGTGTGATTGAGGGGGAGTGAGCGGGTTCTCATATCTAAGAGTGCTTAGGTAGAAATTGCACGGGTAGAGATTAGGTGAGAAAGACTGTAACTTGTTGAAGTGTACTGAGAGTCTTTGAACTGATTCTATTTAGTGGATTTCCTTCTTGGCTTGGTAGCCCCCAGACGTAGGTGAGTTGCACCGAACTGGGTTAACAATTGCTTGTGTCTTTTGCATTACCATTCTTTATCTTTATCCTGTTTGTGTTACTCAGATATTAGTGTCGTGACATTACCTTCGACATCTCATATCTGATACCAGAATTTCAATTGGTATCAAAGCAGGCATCCTGCTCTGGTTCTAGGTGAGATCTAGGGACAATACTTTCTGGTACTATGGAGAGAGATGAAGGATTTGTTCACAGGCCACCAATTTTGGATGGATCTAACTATGACTATTGGAAACCTCGAATGGTAGCTTTCTTAAAATCTCTGGATAATAAGGCTTGGAAGGCTGTGTTAACAGGATGGGTACGTCCAATAATTACTAAGGAAAGAGAAGCCACAACTGACAAGAAGCCTGAAGAACAATGGTCTAAGGAGGAGGATGATCTAGCCCTTGGAAATTCTAAAGCATTGAATGCCATATTCAATGGAGTAGACAAGAATATCTTCAGGTTGGTAAACAATTGTGAGGTGGCTAAAGATGCTTGGGACATTCTCAAAACCACTCATGAAGGCACCTCTAGAGTTAAAATGTCTAGACTACATGTACTCACCTCCAAGTTTGAAAATTTAAGGATGAAAGAAGATGAAAATATTCATGAATTTCATATGAGTATTCTTGAAATTTCCAATGCCTCAGGAGCCCTGGGAGAGAAGATGTCAGATGAAAAATTGTTAACGCTATCACAACCCGAAGTGGAAAGTCAACAGAGGAAAATGATATAGAAATAGATGGATTGATAGAGGTGGATTTAGAAATCAAGGAAAAAAACCAAGATGAAGAAGTAATACCACCTCATGTCAAGGAGAAAGAGAAGGTTCATAAACCAGTAATCAAACTCCCTTACCCTCCAAGACAGAAAAAGAAAAATCAACATGAAAAGAATTTTGAGAAGTTCATGGAAATGTTCAAAAAACTCGAAATCCACATCCCTTTTTCTGAAGCATTAGAACAAATGCCAATATATGCCAAGTTCATGAAAGACATCATTTCCAAGAAGCGTTCCACTGATACGGAACCGATCATCCTAACTGAAACATGCAGTGCCATTCTCCAAGGCATGAAAATCCCAGTGAAAAAGAAAGACAGGGGATCGGTTACTATTCCATGCACTATTGGTGATAGAAAATTCAAGAAGGCTCTGATTGACTTAGGAGCGAGTGTAAGCTTGATGCCACTGTCCATCTATAAAAAAATTAGGTATCGGCTCTGTTCAAGATACTCTAATGACACTTCAGTTTGCGGATCACTCTGTGAGGCGACCCTATGGTATTGTGGAAGATGTTCTTGTAAAAATGGACAAGTTTGTCTTCCCAGTTGACTTCGTCATTCTGGAAATGCCGGAAGATGAGGAGATTCCTCTCATATTAGGTAGACCTTTCTTAGAAACAGGATGATGTATGATAGACATTAAGGAAGGAACTATGGCCCTCAAGGTCTATGATGAAGAGTTAAAAATAGATGTGAGGAACACAATGTAATACAAAGATGATATCGACACAAGCAACACTATAGAGATAATAAACCAAGTAATTGCTCAAGAAAATGAAAGGCATAGACCCCAATCACCATTAAAACGGGTCTTAAGCTTATCCATTTTTGAAAGTGATGAAGATGAAAGAGAGTCTGAGGTGCTCGCTATGATGGAAAAACTACCTAAATGGATTAGATCTAGACCACACCGGTGGGAAGATCTAAGACCACCACCATCAGATGTCACTGAAGAACCAAAACAGGGGTGAACCTGAAGCAGTTACCAACAAATCTGAAGTATGTATTTCTAGACACTGAAAAAAAATGCCCAGCTATTATCAATTATAGTCTACAGAGTGTCCAAGAAGAAGAACTCATTCAAGTGCTAAAAAAATACAAGGGTGCAATTGGATGGGCAATTGAGGACTTGAAAGGTATAAGCCCGGCCATTTGCATGCACAAGATCTTAATGGAAGATGATCCCAAACCGGTAGTGCAACCACAACGAAGACTTAACCCAGCCATGAAAGAAGTGGTACGCAAAGAAGTTGTAAAACTCTTGGACGTGGGCCTAATCTACCCTACCTCTGATAGCTCTTGGGTAAGTCCAGTCCACGTGGTACCAAAAAAAGGGGGCACGACGGTGATAAAAAATGAAAAGAATGAGTTGATTCCTACCCGAAATGTTACAGGTTGGAGAGTATGCATCGATTATAGAAGACTAAACGTGGCAACACGGAAGGATCACTTCCCGTTACCATTCATTGATCAAATGCTGGAAAGGTTAGCCGAACACGATTACTATTGTTTCCTAGATGGTTACTCAGGGTACAACCAGATTGCTGTTGCCCCTGAAGACCAAGAGAAGACTGCATTCACATGCCCCTATGGTATTTTTGCTTATAGAAGAATGCCATTTGGATTGTGTAATGCACCGGCCACCTTTCAAAGGTGTATGACTTCAATCTTTGCTGACATGCTCGAAAAGCATATGGAAGTGTTTATGGATGACTTTTCAGTATTCAGTTCTTCATTTGATAATTGTTTGACTAACTTGTCACTTGTGTTAGAAAGACGCCATCAAACAAATTTGATCCTGAATTGGAAAAAATGTCACTTCATGGTACGAGAAGGAATAGTCTTGGGACATAAGATCTCCAACAAAGGTATCAAAGTGGACATAGCAAAAGTGGAGGTAATAGCAAACTTACCTCCACCGGTAAATGAAAAAGGCATCTGAAGCTTCTTAGGACATGCGAGGTTCTACCGCAAGTTCATAAAAGATTTCTCCAAGATTTCCAAACCACTTACTAGTCTGCTGGTAAAAGATACACCGTTCTTATTTGACAAGGAGCGTAGGAAAGCCTTTGAGGCCTTGAAGAAAGAGCTGGTTTCAGCCTCCATAGTTATTGCCCCCAATTAGTCTCTTCATTTTGAGATAATGTGCGATGCGAGTGATAACGTAGTGGGGGCAATACTAGGGCAAGGAGAAGCTCTTGCATGTGATCTATTATGCAAGCCACGTACTGAACCCTGCTCAAATGAACTATGCAACCACAAAAAAAGAACTCTAGGCGGTGGTATACGCGTTTGACAAGTTCACATCCTATCTGCCGGGATCAAAGGTCTTTGTGTATACTGACCATGCTGCTTTAAAATATCTTTTTGCCAAACAGGAATCAAAGCCAAGGCTGTTGAGATGGATCCTACTACTACAAGAATTCAACCTGGAAATCAGAAACAAAAAGGGTAGTGAAAACACTGCTGCTGATCACTTGTCTCGGATGACCCCGATTCAAGAAACAGAAGAAACGCACCCCATCAGGGATGAGTTCACAGACAAACGTATCCTAGCCGTTACGCATATCCCATGGTTTGCCGATTACGCGAACCTTGTGGTAGGTGGACTAATACCTGATGACTTTGACTCTAACAGAAGAAAAAAGTTTTTGCATAATTGCAGGTTTTATGTGTGTGACGATCTATTCCTTTACAAAAAGGGATTAGATGGCCTGGTCAGGAGATGTGTTCCAGAGGAAGAGCAGAGGGACATCCTAAAATCATGTTGTAACTCAGAATATGGAGGACATTTTAGCGGAGACAGAACCGCAACAAAAGTCCTCCAGTCGGGATTGTACTGGCCTACACTGTTCAAAGATGCACAAGTAGTGGTAAAAGAGTGCGACAGATGTCAAAGAACAGGAAACATATCCAAAAGAAATCAAATGCCTCAGAATGCCATGTTAGAGGTCGAACTGTTCGATGTGTGGGGGATAGATTTTATGGGACCCTTCCCACCGTCCTTTAGAAAGAAATACATTCTGGTCGCGGTTGACTATGGGTGGAAGCAGTTGCACTGCCCACAAATGATGCAAAAGTGGTAATCAATTTCCTCAAGAATTGTATCTTTGCACGGTTTGGGGTACCAAGAGCACTAATTAGTGACGAAGGTACCCACTTCCTCAATAAGCTGATGGAGAACTTACTGTGGAAATACAATGTCAAGCATAGAATCGCCACACCATACCACCCCCAAACTAGTGGACAGGTTGAGGTATCAAATTGGCAGATCAAACAAATCCTAGAAAAGACCGTCAGTGCCTCACGAAAAGATTGGTCAATCAAGCTCGACAATGCACTCTGGGCATACCGAACAATGTTCAAAACACCAATAGGTATGTCCCCGTATCAACTAGTCTATGGTAAAGCTTGTCATCTACCACTCGAACTTGAGCATAGAGCGTTATGGGCTACCAAATTCCTCAACTACGATCTTTCCAAAGTGGGTAAATCTCGGATCCTCCAATTACAAGAGCTGAAAGAATTCAGAAATCGAGCATATGAGAATGCCAAGATATACAAAGAGCAAACCAAAACATGGCATGACAGGCGCATTCAGAAGAAAGAACTTCAGGAAGGACAACTGGTTTTATTATTTAACTCAAGGTTGAAGCTATTCCCAGGGAAACTAAGGTCACGATGGTTGGGACCCTTTGTGATACAAAAAGTATTTGCGCATGGAGCCGTTAAACAAAGAAATCCCGCAAACGGAGACACGTTCAAGGTGAATGGGCAGAGAGTTAAACTGTACATACAAGACCAGGAGGGTGGTCCAATCGATAAAATCCGTCTCACCTAAGCAGACGGAGGACCGTCGAGCCATGTGACGTTAAACGAAGCGCTTCGTGGGAGGCAACCCACACTTTTTATATCTAATCAGTTATGTGTGTTTGTAGGTTTACACAAGGGCTATACAAGAAGGAAACATCACGTCAACAAAAGTCTAAGTCATGCAAAAGAATGATCAACATGGCAAGCGATACCAGCAGTTAAACCGGAGAGAAAGCCGAAAACGGCAAAAAGGGGCAACCTGACACGACAACCCGTGTCAGCTGACACAGGCCATGTCAGTAAAGCACAAAAAGCAGACAAAATAGTGGAAAAACAGTGGCATGACACGGCCACCCGTGTCAACTGACATGGGCCGTGTCAGGAGCACTGAAGGTGACAAGGATTTCCTAATCAACAGTGGCCTGACACGGGCGACCGTGTCAGCTGACACGGGTCGTGTCAACTGACACGGGCCGTGTCAGCTGACACGGGTCGTGTCAACTGACACGGGCCGTGTCAGGAGCACTGAAGGTCATCCCCAACCTTGTTTAAAAACAGTAGCCTGACACGGCCACCCGTGTCAGGCAGGCAAAAATTTTGATTTTTTTTTGAAAATTTGAATTTTTCGTAAGACTCACCCACTTAATTCACCATTAACCATAAATTTTTCCCTTTAACCTTATCATTATTAGATTTTCTCTTACCATCTTATTATTCTCTCTCATCACTCTTACTCTCTTTCTCTCAAAACCCCACCATCTAACACCTTCCATAACCCCCACTTCCACTCACCTATAGCCAAAACACCTTTCACTAATATTACTCCACTCGCCACCCCCGTCCTAACCACGGTTTCGAAATTTCCTAACTCAATAGTTTAAATAATTTCTATTTTTGCAGGTCCAAAATGCCCCCGAGGAGAATTCTCACCGGAAAGCAACAGCTCGCGGAAATGGCGAAGTCACGGAAGCGCCCGAGTCGGAATCCAAATCCACATAACATCGTGTTTGACAATCCAGAACAAGAACGGAAATACTAAATTCACCGGAAGCCCAAACTTACGCCGACGAGGTACATGTGTGAGTAGACTCTGAACGCTCTGGGGCTCAAAATGGAGGTATACCGGATGTTCTATGTTTTAGGAATGCTAGAGTTCATGAGTTTGGAAGTGCCAACATACAAGCGCATTACTCTCGAATTCCTCAGCATGTTGGAATTCCAGCTTGAAAAGCGGTGGATAGACACGACTAGATATTATTTTGGCACTTTGCGTTTCCGGTTGTTTAATAATATCATGAGCTGTCTGTTAAGAAGTTAGCAACAATACTCTGACTCTCTCTATACGGACCAGGAGCAGTCCCAGACGGGTTCTCACCTAAGTATTTATGGATTGCCATCACCGGAAGGACGAATTACACCTCCAAAGGTGCTAAGGCCTCGTGCATCCAGAATCCATGTTTCAGGTACGCTCAGAAGGATTTAGCCTATACCCTGTTTGGAAGAGGCGATAGCACAGGGGTAACTACTCAGAGAGAGCTATTCTTTATGTACTCGATGGCTCAACACAAAGGCATCAATGTAGCTTCCTTTGCAGCGGACTATTTGGGCAGAGTCGGCCGAGCCGACTCCGAAGGCATATCCGTAGGGGGAATGATCACCCAAATCGCTGAGCATTTCGGGTATCAAGCTGTTTTACTCGAAGACACTCCAATTGCAGGTAAGACCAAACTTGACATGCCTACTCTAATTTCACAAGGTATGATTGATGTTACCCCTACTTACTATTGCGGACTTATCCATAAGAGGTTTATTATCACTCTGCCGGATCCAGACATACTTGCTATTACTGACTGTGCTAATGGGTTGTATGTGAGTGCTGACCCCGACGCGGATGGAGGCCACGAAACTGACCATTTTACTGCAAGTGAGTAATTTATGGATGACCAGGTGGAAGGAACGGAAGCAGAAGAAGAAGATCCTCAAGCACCTCCTAAGCAGTTTGTACCACCACATCAGGAACCCACCCAACACGAGGCGGGTTCATCATCCTGGTCCACTGACCAATGGAGTTGGGTACAAACCGAAATAGGTGACTTGAGGACGGAATAACAACGGCAAGACATCGAGCAAGCCCGTCAGGGGGTGATGTTAGATGAGATGAGCAGCATGATACGACAGTTGATGCTGCATTTCCCGCAACCACCTCCTCAGTAGGGTACTTTGAGTGCCCTCCTTCGCTCTTGTTCGCAAAAATTATGGATAATATTGAGTTCAAGTGTGGGGGAGATTTTATGTCTGTTATTGGTATTTTATTCTTAGTATTTTGTTATTTTGTTATTTTACTTTCATGCATTCTAGATTTGCTTTTTCTGTTTGATGGTACATTATGTTGCGAGTGTGTCAAGTCTGTGTTGATAGGTTGGAAATAGTCATGATCACGATTGAGAATGGATGAAAGGATCACGCCATACACCATTGCTTGTTGTGAAGGATCTCCCCAGGAAGTTGACACTGTTGAAAGTAAGATCGGACGCAACGTATACAGCTTAACCGACATGACTATCCTGTACATTCCGAAGTAAGGAAGAAATCGCACCAAACTAAAGAGTACTGTGGATCCTGTCAAAGCTAAACCAAACAGAGTGAGTCATAAAAAGCCAAACACATTGATCATCATGAGCGATATTCAGGTTTGTCTTTATCACTCTAAATTTGCGTAGACTCTCTAGGATTGTCACTGCGTGATACACACACTGAGGCACATTGTTTGAAATTAACCCTGAGCCTTTCTAGCCATCCTGAATAATTATATCCCTCGTTAACCCCATTTGAGCCTGTATCCATTTGTTTGTTTAAATCTCATAAATGTACCCCTTGGTAAAAACACTTCCTTACCCTGTTCAGAGTCATGTTAATGCATTCAAATTGTGTTGAAAAGCTAAGTTTGGGGTAAAAACCCCAAAAGCTACCAAAAGCCCAAGAAAGTGCGAGAACAAAAAAGAAAAAATTGATGAATCGAGAGAAAGAAAGAAAAAAAAGAGAAAAATTTATAACTCGAAGATTCAGAAAGAAGCACGAAAAAGGGCATTCGGTGAAGAAAAGAAAACAAAGCAAATAAGAGAAACAAACACAGTATGTAACATCTACTCTGAACCAAAAACCCACTTGTTTTCCGTTTTTGTTTGAATAATCCATACCCTAACCCAAGTCAAGTTACAACCCGAAAGACCTCAAAAGTGTGTGTGTTGTATGTAGGTGATAGGAAAAGAGAGACTACTCAAACTTGTGAGTGATACTACATACTCTAAATTATGAGTGAAAACGTTGACCCCGAGAGAATTGGTGAGAATATGATATAAGCTGACAGGTGAAATTGTGCTTTGAGTGGAAGTGCGAAGGAAGCCTTACAAAGAAAAGCAGGACTTGTGGAAGGAAAAGGGAAGACGTTAGCGAATGATCTCAGCAGTGGTGGGAAACATAAAGAATTCTAAGGAGTGACAATGTTGTCTGAAACATTACTTGGGACAAGCAAAGAGCTAAGTTTGGGGTTGTGATCAGTCACTATTTGCATTGAGTTTTCATTACTGATCCGACACGAAATAGAGGCTTTTGACACACTATGCAAGCATTTGTGATACGTTTCGAGTTAGTTTTACTTCCATCATTTTATTTAAGAATTTTTAATCATTGTTATGTTTTACTTATATTTTAGTGATTTTATGCGTGGGATAGTTGTGTTTTTGTCCGACAGGTCCAGGTAGAAGAACCAGGGAACTCAAAACGAGACAATGCGAGATTCCGGCAAGTAGAGGAGCAGGAAACCCCGGTACAGGAGGCCTGACACGGGCCGTGTCAGGCAAAGGAGGGCGTGTTGAAGAATACAGTGGCCTGACACGGCCACCCGTGTCAGGCACCACACTCAACCGTCTCACGCATGCCAGGGGCGTGTCAACCAGGACAGTAGGCTGACACGGCCACCCGTGTCAGCTGACACGGGCCGTGTCAGCCCAAGCCCAAAAATTCAGTTTTTCTCGGGCTTTTGTTCGTCAGGCTTTTTTGAGATATTTTTAAACCTGTCCAACTGCTGCTTGGAATTTTCACTATAAAAGAGGGTCTTCTGCCAAAGGAAAAATCATCTTGGAAGACGGAAAAATATACTATTGTGAAGCAATCAAGTATTACAGAGATCAAGGCATTCGGAGAGCTGAAGGTTTTCATGAGCGGGAGCGATTGAAGATCAAACTCATCCAATTACTTATAATGTGTAATTTTTATCTTGAATTTGTTTTAAACAATATGAGTAGCTAAACCCTCCAATGCTAGGGGGTGTCCCTGATTTAGAATTGTAACGAATTTGAGTTTATATTTGCATTTATAATATTGTTTTTACGGTAACCTTTTGATGTGTTTATTTCTTTCTCTTTCGGACCAATCGAGATTGATTTGTGGTTACCAATTAGGCTGGACCGCCATTGATAAGGTTTTCATAAGGTTACTCTACAGTTGATATCACATAGGACTAGGGATACCCTGTATGAACCAGAGTATTCTTGATATTATACAGCTTAACTTCACCCTAATTGGCTATGGACATAGGAATTAGGGTAGATTGATTAAAGGTTTTCTCACCAAGGACTTAGGAGAAAATACCCTTAAGAACTGGTAGTAATTGATATTTGTTGATGCAATGGTGACTTAGAGTTGTTACAGGGATAAATCATACACCTTACCTGACATTGTTCCTTTTTCTCTATAAACCCTTATTTTCATCCTTCTTTACCTTTACTTTTATTATTATATTTTTACACCTAAAAACCAAATTAATACTTTTTGTTTAATTGAATGATAATTTAAACTTAATATTAATTTGCAGTCTTTGAGATCGACATTCGGGGAATTTCCCCATTATTACTATAAAAGGCAAAATAGTACACATGCTATTTTCACGATCAACTTGGCATACAATTGACGATTTAGATAGCTAAATAAAATAAAAATTATCTTAGTATATACTGCGCAACAACGAAATCATAATATTGACTAAATTAGTCCTTGACAACGGCGTCAAAAACTTGATCGTGACTAACGTGTCTGTCCGATAATAACTGCAAGTATACAATTTATCGCGTAGTTTTAAAAGATTGTTGAACCCACAGAGACTAATAATCAAACTAATATTATCTATTGTTGCAATGCAAAGCTAAGGCTAAAGGTTAAAAGGATACGAATGGAAATATAAAGGCTAATTGCTAGAGGTTTGAAAATGATGATAAAACAAGCCTGGAATATGGATTCCGTGTTCCTAAGGGATTAGGTAGAATTCGGGTACTAATTACGATTTTATTACGTTCTGTAGAAAATATTGATTTAAAGGCCCCGTCTCACACTCTCGCGCTATTGACGAAAAACACACCTTCTAACCACAAGAGTTTGCTCTCGCTCGCCCGTTTCAATTAGAAAGCATATTTTGAAAACCAATGAGATCCTAAACAATGCCTAAAGTACTCTTGCTATTTTTAGGATTGATGCCTAGTTTCCACTATTTGGTTCATTCCTCACACTTTCGCGCTATCGGCTAGAACCTTAGTTTGTTCTCCACTCTCGTATCAAAATAATGAAATATACAAGTGGAAACTAAAACCAAAACAAAATTTAATCACAATTTCACGCCTATTGTTTCTACCGAGTCCCGTCGGTAACGATGATCCTCATACGCTGGACTCGGGGATATTTAGCAAGACATTATTTTAATTAAAAACAACATGATCAAAACAACTAAACATAAAAACAACATGGCATGTAATCTCGTAAACGCAATAACAAGTATAAATAATAAAACGGTAAAAACCTGAAATTAAAGAAATGAAGACTTTGAATTGAAACGAAAATGTTGGCAGACTTGTTCTTGATCCAAGAGTACAATGCAAATAAAAAGAAAACAAGTGTGACAATCCCTTGATGTGAGTTATTGTCAGTTTTACAGGTAAATTTATGCTTAATAGTAAAATGTGATTCAACAGAGCTTCTGCACAACTTGGATGCCTTTGAAACACCTAGACTATTCCTATTTATAGGGGTTTACACCCTTGTAACTTCCCTTGACCGTGCAAACATAGTGGAGGGAAAAGAAGTTGGTGAAAACTGCTAAAAACTGCCCACTATCGCAGAACTAATGTCTGCATGAGAATGGCAAACACAATTTTCTTGATCATTAAATAACATGGCAGGCTGGGATAATGACGAACACCATATCAACAGAATGGGCAGAAACTTGCTCTTTTGATGCTTTTTTGCCCCTTTTCTGGGTTGGTTTAGAATCCGCACTGAAACTAGCTGGCAATTGTAAAACAAATAAAAATGAACTAAAAGGTGATAAAAAATAATGAAATAAAGAGGAATAACATGCGCAATAAGCCTAAAAAACACGATATGACTTCTCGTTATCATTTAGCATACTTTCCTCATAATGGAAATACACGTCGTCTAAGGGAGCAATATGAATATTTATGGGAATCTTTTTGCCACCAAGTATTTTCTTATTTTTCTTGAGTGCAGGTACCACAATGTCATGCAAAATGTCCTTCACATCATCTTCCACTTCAATTTTAAAATCATTAACAAACACTTTTATGAATCCCATCGTAGACTTTGTGTGCTTGTTAAACATTGTATACACCCTGCTATTAACGGAACACTCCATAAATATGCTTTCATCATTACTTACCACGTCTTCACATAATGTCTCAACATCATTCTTCAAATATTCTATTATATGATCCTTCTTTCTTTTGGATGCATATTTTATTTTCTTATTATTTTTCTTAACAACACCAGCATGGGCTACAATAGTATTAACCTTAATATCTTCATGGACATGATCATCATCACTCACATAACTATTCTCAGGGGTCACATCATTATTCTCCTTATGAATTTGAGACTTTGTCTCCCACATGTCGAATAGGATGTTTGACACATCTTTATCAACATCTTGATTTTACTGGGTCTCATCAACAACAATCATATGAATGAGAGGATGGTTTCTTACAGGCTCATACATGAGTGGGACATCAAAAACGTTTTTACCAGTATCCAAATTAGACTTGCCAAAATGTGGAATATTATAGGGAACAATGTCTGAGACATGTTTCCTGACATACAACTTATCACTGAAATTCAACAGACTAAGATGACCACCAGTTTTAGCTTTACCAAACATAATATCATGTTTTTGAATAGTGAAAAATACAAAAATATGAGAAAGAACCCCAATAGGAAGATTTATGTCATAATCACTAATCTTTTTTAACTTCTTCTTCTGGACCACCATTGATTGTTCATTGTTGGGAGGACCTCCGACCTGACCATCGACCCTCCCTTCAATGATAACTCCTTGCTCGAGTCTCATAAAGTCCATTACTGGTCATTCATAAACACCAAAAAGATGTTGAATTTTCTTGTATGGCATCTTGGTTTGCTTCCCAACTTGACAGATGTCATAACTTTTACTTTCTTCAATATTGAGATCAAAAATACATAATAAGTTTGTTATAATCCCACGCTTTTTGTGCCATATCTTATTTTCTGTATCTAAAATGACATCCATGGTGCCAGGAACATGTTCTTCAATATTTTGCACCATAGTGCAGACAATAGTCATTTTCCTCTTAACATATTTCTTTCGTGTAGTACAATCACCAAGTCTACCATAGTTTCTTTCTCCTATAAAGTGTGTAACAACCCGTATAATATATATCTAGAATAATATCATACAAGTGTTACATTTTGGTACTGTCACAACATAAGTGCCTAATGGCATCAAAATATATACACATGTCCAAACTAAAACATCAATGGAACATGTTATACAATAATGCCTAAAAACAAAAAAATCTAAGAACTATGTGCAATATCTTCATTGCACACAACTCCACAGCGGAAGATCATAATAAACAACATTCCTTGAAACATCCATAACAGCTTCTCTTAGATTCAACCTGTAAGGATTACCTGAAAAATAACAACAATAATGGATGAGATAATAATCTCAGTGAGTTCTCCTATCCTATGGGTCCACTCGGCTCTACAGGGTTTCTAATCAATATTCAACTCATATCCAACTCAAGTCAACAAGGGAACGAAGACTTGAGCGATGGGGAGACTATCTTGCAATTGTATGGCAACATGCATCTGAGTTCTCATAACTCAACCACGATCATTATTCAGATCACGACGCATTAATTCCCGAACGGACTTACGTCTAAGCCAAGCCCGGTTCATTCATGCTCGTATGATTCGACTTTCGCGGTGGATATTCGGTTCCCCTATGGGACTCAAACCCACTTTTAAGAACCATCACTCGTATGGGACTTTACCCACTTTGAGTCTCTTTCATCGTATGGGCCTTATCCCACTTTGGTGTCCACCTTTACCCCATGTCCACCATGGTTGGGGCTCAAACCCAATTGAGGCTCGAATCATTGGTCCCACATCCCAATGCTTACTCATATATAATACCGTATTCGTCCAACCCCCTATATATATAATAAAAAAAATTAAATCACATATATAATAAAGATTTAAGTAAATAATTTAAGTTTCACTCACTCCTTTCAAATTTTCCAATTCTCCGTTCCAAAATATTTGGGCCGCCACATGTGCTATCCTTATCTCATATTCTAATAACTTTCCAACGGTTTTGTACTTTTCTTTTTTGAACTTTAAGTCGTCTTTAAGATCCATTTCTCGTGAAGTATCAAATCTTAAACATTCCTAAATATATGAGTGTAAAAAATAAATTCGAATATTCTAAATAAACAATATTAAAAACAATAGTAAGTAGAATTAATGTACCTTCAGTTCGGTTTTAGTCATGTTTAAACTTCTCACGTATGTATATGATTGTTCTTGAACACAACCATTTTTGTTTACCCAATTAATTGTATCCAAAATTACACGTCCATCCTCATTTAATTTTCCATCTAAAAGGAAATTGTCAAAGATGACCTGGGCTGAAAACTCTATCACCTCTCTGCCTTTCTCAACATAATGTAAAACCTCAAGCACACCACAGACAGCGAATGCAAAGCAACAATCTGAAGAAAAAACATAATAGTGAATGAAAAGTTAAATATTTAAAATTTGTTTTAAACTATATAAACTATAATTAAGAAATAATAATATATAAAAAAACTTACTGCCATATCGTTAGTTTCTGATTGAATTAAAAAAATTGGTTCTTCTCCAATCACAATAGGTAAAACAAGAACGGATTATATTTGTGTAAAATTAAAATAAATATTATGATAATTAAATTATTGAAATATTTTTGTAAGAATTTTATATTTGACACAATTTTAATTGAATAAAATATATATTATAAAAATTGTATCTAAATATAAATCTGATAATGTTGGGTTTGGGCTCCTTCCTATATGAAGAAAGGTCTAAATATGATTAGCCCATTTGTCTCACTTATTTAAGCGGAGATGATCAATTTAGAGTCGAGAGAGATGGAGAGAAAACAAGGGTTCAAAAGAGAGAAAAGAGGAAAAAAACCTATTCCCGTTTTTGTGCAACCAGACTCACTAAATCGACGATCATGGATTTGTTAACCATTGAATCAAGCTCAAATTTAGAAGGCGTGTTCACAATATCTGTATCTAACTTTTGAACATTCAGAATTTAAAAACAAGGCCTTAGTTGAGAGATATATGCTTCACACTGAAGTTGCAAAAACTTTATGGGAGAAGATAAAGCATTTGTATGCCTCTAAATCAGGGAATAATAAATTGTTCTTGTTGAATAACTTCATAAGTTTGAAGTATAAAAAAGGAACTTCTATTTAAGATCACTTGAGTGAATTTTAAGGGATCCTTGATCAGATGTCAAGAATGAGTATCAAATTTGATGATGAAGTTTTATGACTATTTCCATTGTTATCTTTACTAGAGTCTTGGGCGACGTTTCAAGTTTCTATCACAAGTTCTGCTCCCAGAGGTGTTGTTTCTTTGGAAATGAATAAGGGTGGTATTCTTAACAAGGATATGAGAAGGAAGGCACATGGTTATTCATCTCAATCCGAGGACTTGTCACTGGAAATATGGGGATAAGTCATAAAAAGGAACCGAAGGGTGGTAGAGAGAATAGCATAAGCAAGTCCAAGTCGCGATACAAGAATCTAGAGTGTCATTATTGTCACAAAACAGGACACATACAAAAGTATTGCTATAAGTGGAAAAGAGATAACAAATTCAAGAAAGTCAAGTCTAAACAAAAAGACCATGAAGATCATGATGGTGGCCATGTTACTATTGTTACTAGTGATGATCTTGTTCTTCTCAGGGATCATTAGTCTGTGAATCTTGTATCAGATGAGAGCATGTGGATAGTTGACAGTGGTGCTACATTACATATTACACCAAGTAATGATTTCTTCACATCTTATGCTCCTGGTTATTTTGGAGTGTTAAAGATGGATACTGATGGTGTATCTAAGGAAATTGGTGTTGGTGATGTTTGCTTGCAAACCAACATGGGAATGAAATTGTTGCTTAGAGGTGTCAAACATGCTCTAAATGTTTGCTTTAATTTGATCTTTGTGCATATGCTTGATGATTGTAGTTATGACGATCACTTTGATTTTTTAAAGTAGAAACTCAACAAAGATAACTTGGTTATGGCTAGAGGGAAAAAGATTTGTAAATTGTATTAGATAAAAGCTTTGGTTTCTAGGGACAGTGTGAATGTTATCAACATGGAAGCATCTTTGTGGCACTGAAGACTTAGTCATATTAGTGAAAAAGGGTTGAATGTTTTGGCAAAAAATGATGTTCTTCATGGATTAAAGGATGCAAATTTGAAGAAGTGTTCTAATTGGATGGATAGTAAACAGACTAGAGTATCTTTCAAGAGACATCCTCCCTCAAGGAAGTCAAAGTTGCTCCAGTTGGTACATTATGATGTTTGTGGTCCATTAAAGGAAAAATCATTTAATGGTGCACTTTATTTTGTTACCTTTATTGATTATTTCTCTAGAAAACTATGGGTTTATGCCTTGAAGACAAAAGACCGAATGTTTGAAAAGTTCAAATAAGTCCATGCTTTGGTTGAGAGGAAGATATGCGAGAAACTGAAATGTGTTCATTCGGACAATGATGGAAAGTTTTGTGAACCATTTGATTCCTATTGCAAGCAACATGGTATTGCACATGAAAAGACTCCTCATAAAACTCCTAAATTTAATGGTTTAGTAGAGAAGATAAATCGACGACTAATTGAGAATATAAGGTGTATGCTATTTGAAGCTAAGTTGCCTAATCATTATTGAGGCGATACATTTTACACTATAGTGCATATTCTTAATCTCACTCCCACTGTTGCTTTGAACAGTGAAGTTCTAGACAAAATTTGGTTTGGAAAGAATGTCAAATAAAATAATTTGAGAGTCTTTAGTTGTACGAATTTTATGCATATTCCAAAGGATGAAAGATCCAAGTTGGATGCAAAGTAAAAATAATGTATCTTATCGGCTATGGGCAAGATGAGTTTGGTTACAGGTTGTATGATCCTGTAAGGAAGAATTTTATCTGAATCCGCAATATGGTATTCATTTAAGGCTAAAATATAGAAGCCATTGATAAGGTAGACAATTCTACACCTAAGAAAGATATCAATTTGTCTAATATTAATCCATTTTAGTTACCTAGTCATAATCTGGATGCTATCGGTGGCGGTGATCAGAATGATGAGCCATATGATTATATTAATGATCAACAACTTAGTTATGAGGTAAATATTCCAACTAATGATGGTGAAGGGGAGAGCGATATGTCATAGGATGAGAATCTTGGTGAAGCTTCAGAATCATCTCAAGTTCAACTTAGGAGGCCTGACATGTAGAGACAACCTTCTACAAGGTATAATTCTGATGAGTATGTGACCTTGATTGACGAGGGAGAACCTGAGTGTTTTCAAGAGGCCATGGAAAGTGATGAAAATCAAAATTGGTAGTATGCAATTCATGATGAGATGAAATAATTGTATGATAGTCACATTTATGATTTAGTGAAGTTTCCTAAAGGCAAAAGGGCTTTGGAAAACAAGTGGATTTATAGAGTTAAACATGACAGTAACTCTAAGTTCCAAGATATAAAGACAAATTAGTGGTGAAAGGTTTCCGTCAAACAAAGGGTGTTGATTTTAATGATATCTTCTCACCTGTTGTAAAGATGTCATCAATTAGAATTCTGTTGATTTTGGTTGCTACTCTTGATTTAAAGGTTGAGCAAATGGATGTGAAAACAACTCTCCTTCGTGGTGATTTGGAGGAAAATATCTACATGAACAACCCGATGGTTTTCAACTTAAAGGCAAATAAGATCATGTGTGTAGATTGAGAAAGACTTTATATGGGCTGAAGCAAGCTCCAAGGCAGTGGTACAAGAAGTTTGAGTCTGTTAGGTATGATCAAGGATACCAGAAGACTACTTCAGATCATTGCGTGTTTGTTAGAAAATTTTCCAAGGATTAATTCATTATCCTATTGCTATATGTTGATAATATGCTTGTTATAGGGAAAAGTATTTCTAACATTAACAGGTTAAAGAAGCAATTGGGAGAGTCATTTTCCATGAAAGACATGGGACTAGCTAAACAAATTCTTGGCATTAGAATCATGCGTGACAAAAAAGAGAAGAAACTTTGGATGTCACAAGAATATTATCGCGAAAGAGTGCTGCAAAGATTAAAAATGGAAAGTTCTAAGGCGGTAAGCACTCCTCTTGCTACTCATTTCAAGTTGATTTCTAATCAAATTCCTTCAAGTGAAGATGAAGAGTTTGATATGAAACATGTTCCTTATGCGCCTATTATGGGTAGTTTGATGTATGCAATGGTGTGTACAAGACCAAATATATCACATGATGCTAGTACAGTCAATAGATTTTTGTCAAATCCAGGTAGAGAGCATTAAAATGCTGTAAAATGGATTTTAAGTTATCTTCGTGGTGCTACTTTTTCAAGGCTTTGTTTTGGAAGTGATAAGCTTACTATAGTGGGGTACTATGAATCTGATATGGCTGGAGACATTGGTTCCAGAAAGTGAACTTCTTGATATATGATTAAATTTATAGGGGGAGTTGTGGCTTGGCAGTCCAGATTGCAAAAGTGTGTAGTATTGTCTACTACAGAGGTTGAGTTTTCATTTCCATTACCGAAGCATGTAAAAAGTTACTATGGTTGAAGAAGTTTTTTTAGTTGGTTTTGCTCAAGACATATATGTGTTATTTGTTGATAGTCAAAATGCTATTCATCTTGGTAAGAATCCGACTTTTAATAATAGGTCAAAAACACATTGATGTGAGATATCATTGGATATATTATCTTTTGGATGCTAAGTTGTCGGAGTTAGCTAGAGTTCATACAAATGATAATGGTTATAATATGATGACTAAAGTATTACCAAGACAGAAATTTGAAGCTTATTATCATATCTCCGATTTGGCGATTTCCTCTACATAATTGTGAATGAGAGATTTGTTGGGTTTGGGCTCTCTTCCTATGTAGAGAAAGACCCAAATGTGATTAACCCAATTAACTCACTTATTTAAGTGGATATGATCAATTTAGGATTGAGAGAGATAAAGAGTAAATAAGGATTGAAAAGAGAGAAAATAGGAGAGAAACTTATTCCCGTTTTCTGTAACCAATCTCACTACATTGACGATCCTAAATTCGTTAACTGTCGTATCGAGTTCAAATTTGAGGGGCAGGTTTACAACACATGTATCTAACTTTTGAATGTTCATAATTTCAAAACAAAGTCTAAGCTGAGAGATATCTGCTTCGTAATGAAGCGGCAAATTTGAGTAACTTTTCAGCTTTTTGATTCTTATTTGTAAGCTAATTTTCTTTGTGGTTTGCGGATGCTAGCACTAGTTTGTGAATCACTTTAAGACTCTCTTGTAAACTTAATTGGTTATAGTTGATCTATTTCTTTGGTCTGGATGACTCATGGTTTTTTCTCTCATATTGAGGTGTTTTCCATGTTGAAATATCAGTGTTCTTTTGTGCATTTATTTATTCGATTTGTTATCTTATATTTGTTGTTGATCCTCAAAATTTTCTAAAAATGTGAAGAACTTTATATCCAATGCGTATTGGTATTTTATTCAGTCTTAATTTTTCATCAATTAATTTCTTTTAATATTTTAAACAATATTTTAGACGATTTGTTACTATTTTCTTAGAAAAACAATGACGCAATTAAGTTATACCTCTACATAGAAACAAATTACAAATGCAATAAAGATGTCATTAGTTTTACTTAAACAATTATCTTTGTTCCTAAATACTAAAAATTCAGTTTATAATCAATCAAAAGAATCAGATATACAGTCAAGAGACGTTTTACATACCTCAATGGTCGCACTCTCGCTCATGCTAGATATACACCAATAATGAACACCAATACTTCTTGCTTCAATGATAAACACCAATAGTTAGACAAATTAAATTAGAGAGAATATTGATAAACACTAATATTTCTTGCTTCAATGATTAATACCAATTATTTAACAAATCAAAGTAGAGAAAATCTTGATGAACACCAATATTCTATGGCTAGAAAAATAAAGTGTTACTGACAATTTACAAGTGTTACTCTAAGTAGACTAAAAGATTTTAAATAAAAATATCGGTTGTGTTACAGTTATTAAACACTTTCGTGATTTCTATCAATATATGTATTGTGACATTCATTGGAGTTGTCATAGTGTATATAAATCCAAATTTATTATTTATCATAAAATCAATAAATAATAGTATTCATATTAGTATCTTGTGATACCATTTTGTTGCACACGTTTTCATGATAAAGAACCTTTTTTTTAAAACCTTTAACGAAATTAGAAAGATGATAACCATTTTTAGAAAGATGATCATCAAAATGGCTTATCCACCTGACAACAATGTTGAAGTGTAATACAAATTGACATTTAAGTTGCATTTAGATTTTAATGAGTTTCATTTAGTTGTTTTGATGATATAAATACTGAACTCAAGTTTTAGTTCGTAACCAATTCATTTTGTAACCGTTTTCAATTGAGAAAGAAAGCTAGTTAGCGTTCTCTCTCTCTCTCTCTCTCTCTCTCTCTCTCTCTCTCTCTTCCACCACTACCACCATCTTCTTCTTCATTCTTGTGCACCAACAATTGGTATCTAGATCTGAAGTTCTAATTCAGGAACGGGAAACACGAGTGTACGTGAGGCATGCGTGATTGATTTTTTTTCATTCAATCCATAGTGAATTGAAGATCTAAATCTAAATAGAATCACATTTCTTTATTCTGAGGGATTGGGAAACACGAGTGTTGGTGAGGTCTGAGTGAATTTGCATAAGAACTAAGATGAACGACGGAAATGGTAGCTTGAACACAAAGCTTCAAGTATTTGATGGAAATAATTGTAATCGGTGGATGATTTAGATGCGTGTGTTGTTTGGCGCTCAAGATGTTTTTGATCCCGTAAATGATGGTTACACAATGGTTGTAATAAATGCAACTAAAATGCATAGAAACGTGCAAAGAGAAATGAGGAAGATTGATCAGAATGTGTTGTTCTATATCCATCAATGTGTGGATACGAATGTGTTTGAGAAAATCGTTGATTCAACAACGATGAAGGTTGCGTGGGACACACTGGTACAATGCTACGATGGTGATGCATCAGTGAAGAAGGTGAAGCTTCAGTCTCTATGTAAGTAGTATAAGAATCTCAACATGATGAACAATGAAAAGGTACCTGATTACATCTCCAGAGTGATTTTGATCACAAATGAGATGAAATCTTGTGGAGAAACTCTCTCTGAACAAGTAATCATTGAAAAGATACTGAGGTCACTTACTTCTAAGTTTGAATACATTGTTGTAGCAATTAAACACTCTAAGGACCTCAGCACCATGAGAATTGAAGAGTTGCAAAGTAGTCTATATGCACAAGAGTTGCGTATGACTGAGAGAAACATTGAAAGAGAGGTAGAGCAGGCTCTGAAAGCGTCCTATGGTAAGAAGAATCATAATCAATCTTAGTCAGAGGCCAAGAAGAGACATGGTGATGGTTATTAGAATTCAAAAGCCTCTAATCTTGATGAGAAGAAATATCATAAGGGAAAGGAGAAATTTGAAAAGAAGAAGGTTCAATGCTACTATTGTAAGAAATTTGGTCACTTTGCTGCTGACTATTTACCAAACGAGGAAAGAAAATCAAAAGAAGAAAACATAGCCCGAGGAGAGACCGATGATGAACATGCATTATAGATGGCTTATGATTCTGATGGTGGATATTTAATAGACTGATGGTATATGGACACTACCTACTCAAATCACCTAACTAGAAACAAAAAATGGTTGACTGATTTTGACTCTAGAAAGAGGACAAAAATCAAATGTGCCGGTGATAGGTAACTTAATGCTGAAGGAATGAGAAATGTCAAAGTCGGAGTGAAGAATGGAAAAACTGTTCTGATCAAGGATGTTTGGTATGTTCCTGGCATGAAGGGAAACCTGATGAGTGTATGTCATCCAATTGAAAAATATTTCTCAGTTACTATGAAAGATAATCTCTTGAAGTTGTATGATTCTAATCAAAAGTTGATTATGCAATCTGAATAGGGAAGTAACAAAACATTCAAAGTGAACGTAGAAATAACTGAAATTAAATGTCGTAGTGTAGAAGGTGCTGAAGGTGACAATGAGTTGTGGCACAAGAGATTGGGGCATATGAACTTCAGAAACATTGGGCATATGAGTTCTAAGAAGATGGTACATGGAATTCCTAAGATTTTGAAACCCGAGAAGTCACGTGTGATACGTATGAAAGGTAAGCAACCTAGATTGCCATTTGCATCAGAAGTGGATCCAAGAGAAAAATATGCTTTAGGAGTAACACATTTTGATGTATGTGGACCATTTGAAGTACCTTCACTTGGAGGAAACAAATATTTTGTGTCATTTGCGGATGAGTTCACAAGAATGACATGGGTAACACTCATCAAGTTTAAGCATGAGGTGTTTGCTGAGTTTCAGAAGTTCAAGGTGAAGGCTAAAAAACAGAGTGGTCAGAAGCTGAAAGTTCTCAGAACTGATGGTGGAGGTGAGTACGACTCATAAGAGTTTAGAAGGTTATATAAATAGAATGGAGTTGAAAATGAGGTGACTGCTCCATATACTCTATAAAATAGTGATCTTGCTGAAATAAGAAACATGACTCTTCTTGATATGACAAGGAGCATGCGGAAGGAGAAGAAGCTCCATCATGCCTTTTGGGGAGAAACTATTGCCACTACAACATATATGCTCAATAGGTGTCCAACCAAGAAGTTAAAGGAAGATATTCCTTTTGAGAAATGGATTGGAGATAAGCAAAGTGTGAGTTATTTCAAAGTATTTGGTTATGTTAGTTACAAACACGTTCCAAGTGCTACTAGAAAAAAGCTGGATATAGAAGCAAAGTAATGTTATTGATTGGGTACCACGATACAAATTCCTATAAGCTTTATTTTCTAGTCATTAACAAGGTGGAAGTCAACAGAGATATCATTATGAAGGAAACAAAAGAATGAGATTGGAACAAGTCTTAATTCAACTCTGGGGCAGTGTTAACACCTGAGTTAACTTCTAAAGATATTTCTACATAAATCTGAATTAGATTACTTTGAGGTGTTTTCACCTGTAGCTAGGCATGAAACAATTAGATTGGTGATTGTTATAACTATTAATAGAAATTGGCCTTTGATGTATTTAGATGTGAAATCTGCATTTCTGAATGGTCCTTTACAAGAGGAAGTATATGTGTCACATACTCTTGGATTTGTGAAAAAGAATCAGGAAGTGATGGTGTATAAATTGTATGAAGCCTTGTATGGGCTGAAACAAGCTCCTAAAGCTTGGAATCTGAAAAGTGATTCATTTTTCAAGCTTCAAGGATTCAGAAAATGTGAGATAGAGTATGGTATTTATGTTCAAAATACATCTAATATTAATATGATTATGTTGTGTCTTTATGTTGATGATATATTTCTAACAGGGAGTGGTTCAGTTGAGATAGTCAAGTTCAAAAAGGTGTTGATGAATGAGTTTAAGATGTCTGATTTAAGAAATAAGGTTTATTTTTTAGGGATGGAGATTATGTACTCTGATATGGGTAAAATTTTGTATCAGCTGAAGTATGAACTTAAGCTTCTGAAGAGATTTGAACTGATTAATTACAAGTATGCAATCACACCTACTAAAACAAATCACAAACTGGATTCTGATGTTGAGGGTGATGATGTAGATGCTACAACTTTTAAACAGTTGGTAGCCTCATTGAGATATCTTTGTAACACCAGATGAGTATGCAGTTGAAATGATGAGTATGCTTATGAACAAACCAAAGTGGTCACATTATCAAGTTGTTGTCATGATACTTAGGTATATTAAGGAGACTATGAGGTTATGGAGTTTTGTTCCCTTCTGGTGCTAAATCTGATTCAGAGCTGATATGTTATTTAGGCTCTGATTGACGTGGAAATATAGTTTACATAAGAAGTACTTCTGGATATTTCTTCAAGTATCTAGGAGCTCCCATTTCTTGGTGCTCCAAGAAGCAACCAATGGTTGCATTGCTAACATGTGAAGCTGAGTACATTGCAGGTGTTTTGTCTGTGTGTCAAGCTATTTGGATTTGTAAGATCAAAAGATCAATATGAGCATGTATGTGAGGTTGATGATTGTCAATAAATCATCTATAAGCCTGCCAAGAATCCAGTTTGAGGGATGAAATTGGTGTTATTGTTTTTAGTCTTGAATGCGGATTAAGGGATAGTGTTGAAGTGTATTCAAAATTCACATTTAAGTTACATTTAAATTTGAATTTGAATTTCATTTAGTTGTTCTGATGATATAAATATTGAACTCAAGTTTCAGTTTGTAACCAATTCATTTTGTAACCATTTTTAATTAAGAAAGAAAGTTAGTCAGAATTCTCTTTCTTCCACCGTTGTCATCTTTTTTTTCCCTTCATTCTTGTACACCAACAAACAAAATCATAAAAGAATAACGTTACAATAGCTACATCAGAAAAGTTAACAAAAATTAACAGGGAACTTCTTCACAAAGTGAACTCCTAAGCACTTGAATTTTTTTTAGGAGTCGACTGCTTCACAAAGGAAACTCTTAGACAATTGAAATTTCAATAGCTACATCACATCCTAACCAGAGCTAATGCTTCTAATAAGGGAACTTCTTCTCCCAACTGTTTACTAACTCTTCTACCCTTTCTTTTATAACAAAAATCCCATAAATTTGGGCCCAATAACTGTGTCATCAAACGTATCGGATTTTGATGTCCTATCGGCTATCACCGTGCTCCCTTTCATGTCTTGTATTTATCTTACAACCAACACAACAGAGTGATTTCATGCAATATTAGATTTCTCAAATAGCAACCTTCTCAATGTCATTGCAAGGTAATAAACTTTCTGGACATATTACATTAGTGTTTGGTCTCATGCAAGCATTTTCAGTGTTAGACATGAGTTGTCATATGTTAATTGGATCTCTCCCTCCTATTTTTGGGTGATTTGACTTACACGGAATGACTCCATTGTTTGGAAACAAACTGGAAATAAGCTAAATGGATTCATTCCTCCGGAAATTGATCATTTGGAACTAAATGATATAATAATCTAAGTGGGCATATGGCTGCTTCCCGACCACTTAATCTGTCTCACTTTCTGGATGGATTTGACAAATCATTTACTTTCTCACCTCCAAAACCAGTGATTCTTCATATGAGGGTTAGTAGATGTGTTATTTTGAGGGTTGGAGGCTAGAACTTATTTCTTATTTTGCTTTTATGGCATGTTTGAATATTAGATGTGTTATTTTGAGTCTTGGAGGCTGAAGCTTATTTGCTACTTACATTATGTTTAGTAGCAATGAAGTTTGATGATTAGTAATGAATTTGTTTCATTTTGTGCATTGTTTTGTGTTTGAGTTTTGATATCTCTTAATGTTTCCCTAGACTTAGATGTAGTGGCCATGCGGACACTGTTACACCGCTAAGGCATTTTGGGGGTCGACCGATATGCTACGTTATCGGCTACTTACTACATAGGTCAATATACACAAAGATGCTTCATTCTTTAAGTTCCGTATAGTTAAAATGCAGGCATGCCATCTTAATCACGAGACTCTGTCTTCACGGTTTTAAATAAAGCTAATTAGTACTCCTTCCGTTTTTCTATAAGTGTCATTTCAAAAAAAAAATATTTCTTTTTAATTTTCACTTGCAAAATTCATGGTACTATCAATTGTATTTTTGTTAAAATTACCCTAGATAATTATTACATAGAGAGAAAAAATAAAATAAAAATAAAAAATAATTAAGGATATTATAAATAAAAGAAGAATTATTATTTGAAAAGTAATAATAATGATTAAATTTTTTAATATACGTGAAAAATGTTTAAAAAATAACATTTAAAAAAGATGGAGGAAATACCTGACAATGGGAGAAATAATGTCCAGGTTCAAGAAAATTTGGAGAAGTTCTCACCGATATCTGCACATTAAATCAACAACAAACTTAAATTAATTAATTCATTTAAAAAAACAAAGTAACAAAAGACAATACCCTGCATAAAGAATTTCATTATGGTTTCATATATGATGCTAATAAATAAAGCCTTTGTTCACATTAAAATAATACTACATGGCCATGAAAATGCAGTTCAACCGCAAAGTTTAGAAAAAGTCAAAAATTGTAAAAGATGTGTCAAGAAAATAATCTAAGGTAACAACATTATGAGACTATTATTACATCTAAAAAATATTCACTTTTACTCTCATTATTATTCACATCCTAACCAGAGGTAATGCTCCTAAATCCTAATCAGAGAACTTTTTCTCCCAACTGTTTACTAACAACTTTCTCAATGCTTTACTCACTCTTCTACCCTTTCTTTTATAACATAAATCCCATAAATTCAAGACTACTCTTTGTCACCTTATGGCTGTAACACCTCAAAATTTGCCCTCCTCTCTTGGGACTAGCTTAGCGTATTGCATTTCATCTTTTAGGACATTAGGCATTACATCTTTGCATATCATGTGGAAACAATGAGCAAGTCATACTCCTAGGTCTTTCTCAGAAGATGGAGAGGTTAAGAGATTCAAGCCTAAGGGTCTCATGAATTGATCACTAGCCATCTGGGGGGTTTGTGCTTCAATTAGGGTTTCTTGGTTCCTCAAGGAGATTGGGTATTATCTTGGTTGAAATGGTACATCATCATCATCAAGGTTCATTGTGCCTGATCATGTTCCTTGGGATTAGGGTTTTGACCTCTGGTCAACCCTAATCAAGTTGCATTATGCCAATCAGGGTTTTTCAAGGAGATGAGGTCTTTAATGAGATGGAGATCATCATATGATTTTATTGAGCTTGTATAAGCTAGGGTTTCATTTTGGAGCCATTTCATCAAGAGGTTGAGGCTCAAATTCATCTGTGCATGACCAAGTCATCTATCAACTGCAAAAGTCAACTGCAAGTCAACTGTTGGATTTGGAGGTGGGAAGTGAGTAGAAATACTTCATTCATGTTCAAACAAGTCTCATTTGACATTTCAAACATCAATTGTGAAGAATTTGAGGTCCAGTCAAAACTTTCCAAAAATAGAAAGTGACCTCTAATTCAAAATTGCCAAAAATGGAAAGGTTTTCAACTCAAGATTACATCATTAAGAAAGCTTCAAATGAAATTTTGTTGAACATGAAAGTTGTAGATCTTTCTCTCCCATTTCAAAAAAGTCCAAGAGCATCAATTTCTCATGTGTGGTTAAGGAGATATGGATCAAACATGGCCAAGTGTGACTTGAACTTCAAACATGCATAACTTCTTAACCATAAGTCCAAATGAGATGGTTCTTTTTTGTACATTCTTATGTTGACCTATACTTTCCAAAACATGCATTACATGACATGCATTCTCATTACATAATCATTTGCATTTTCATTTAAAATTTGGAGGGAAAATTCAAGTTTAAAAATGATGCATTATTTGAACATGGTACCACTTCCATTGGCTTTAAAATGACATTTTAAGTGCATTTCAATCCATTTTCGTGTACTGTTCACCATGCACACCATGCATAGAGGTGAGATTCCAAATTTGCAAAACACCTCAAAACTTAATTCATTTCATTAGCATATGGTTTAAGCTTAATTAATCATGTTTAGCATAGCATATAAATAGCAAATCTCTAACTGTTTTTCACAATTCCCAATCTTAGATCTAGAATCACAAAAGTCTCTCAAAATTCTCTCTCATTTTTTCTTCAATTTTCTTCGAACAACCTCCATTTTTCTTGATCAATTCATCATCTGGTAGCATTTGTGAGCAAGATTGAAGGAAGATTCAAAGGAAATCGTGGCAAGGTTGAAGCATACATCAAGATTAAGCAACAATGGTGAAATCAAATTCTGGTTGAATCAAGAGCATTTGAACCTCAAGCCTTCATCCATTCACTTGTACAAGCATTCAAGAAGACTTTTGAAGCATTGCAAGGCCAGAAACACACGAATTACAAAACTGCTCATCAAGAGGTCACAAATTCGATCCTCTTATTTCTTGAAATTGTTATGATATATTTGTAGATCTCTTTGCACTGATGATTCTAAGCTTTGAACCACTAAAATCCATGCAATATTGAACAAGTTATGATGATTTGAAGTTTTGTGCATGATACTTGATTGCTTCGATTCTCTTTGGTTGTGATGATTTAGGCTTAGTTATTAGTTGATTTGTGTTCTACATTGAAGGATCTATCCATTCATATGCTCAATTTTAAAAACTGGAGAATTTGTTCATCATGTTCTTGTTGAATCACTGTTCATGGCGCGTGTTTTGTGAAGAAGACGATACAGTCCCATAGGCCACGGTTTGGTTCCTGGAAATCCGTTGCCTAATGTTTGTATTAGGGCTTACACGTGAGTGGTTGCATGGACCGCTCATTCTCGCATATGATTGGCCAAGGCAATATTTAAATGAAACGCAGCGTTTAGCTGCTGGCGCCATGTGCATTTTTGAAAATGGACCGGGTTCGAGTCCTGCTGAGGACATTCTCACATTTGCCTTGTGTTTTAAATCCTCCATATGTTCATGTACTATGTGCTTCATCATTTTTTAATTTTTCTTCACCTTTGAAAATTCATAACAAATAAAATAATCATCCAAAAAATATGAGGTTTTTTGCATATTGTTCCTTATTTTGTCTAGTATTTTTTGATGATTAAAATGGAAATTGTGCTTGGCTGGATTTTGTTCTGCCCTAGGGTTTTTGATCATGTGTCCATTCTTGACATTGCCTTGCTTCTTCATTTGTGAAATGCTCAATTTTAATCCAATGCTCATGAAATTTTACATGTTGAAATTAGACATCTAGCTGGAAATTTTGGTGTTGAGTTTGCATTTTTATCAATTGCCATTGCTGATATATGATTTTTCTAAGTTAGGTGTGACAATTTGTGTCACACCTTGTGATGTCCAACTTGATTGATGCATTTTCCATACCAAATGATCTCCAAATGTTCTGATTTTTCATATGCTGCTTGATATGAATGTTTTGAATGCTCATGATATTTTGTGGAATTTTTGAATTGATTTCTGATTTAATTGTGATTTTTCATTCTGGATGGTCACATGTGAACTTTTGAATTGCTTGGATTTTCATTTGATTGTGAAATGTTTGTTCTTTATCCAATGGATGTGAAATTTTGCACACTAATTCTAGACATGTTGAATGGTGTTTTGGCTTTGGTTTGAGATTTTTATCATGATTCATTTCTGTTTTAGGCTTGTGCTAAGTTGGTGTGACATTTGGTGTCACATATGTGCTTGTTCATGTTTGCCTTGACTTATGCAATATGATTACCATGCCTAATGTTTCCCAAATGCTCTAATTTTTTGTGTGATGATCATGTTGTATGTTCTGTTTACTCATGAATTTTGCGAAAACTATTTGAATCATTTTTGAATTAATGTGCATTTGTTCATTCTGATGTCACAATGTGGTTACAATGTGTCATACCTTGCCATGTTTGGTTCATGAAATACTTTTGGTGAATGATATTGAGATGAGACCTTTTGGATTGTGTTCTTAATTGATTGAGGTTGATTCATGTCAAATTTCATGTTCTGTTTTGGATTTTTTCTCCATCTTTGACCCTAGGCTTTGACCTAGTGGTTTGCCTCTCATGTTTGAGCTTTGCTTTCAGGTTGAGCATTCAAGTTTCATAGTTATTGATGCTCTATCACTTGAGCCTTTGGTGTTTACTTTTGACTACTAACATTGTGTGTTTTGTAGGGTTGTTAACTCATTTGAGTTTGACTTGTTGGCTTATGCCTTTGCTCATTGGGTTTGACTGTTTGATATTCTTGATTGTCTGTTTGTCTGTATAGTTGAACTGATTTGTTTGATGTTTCCACAGGTACATAAGTTGCTTAAGTTCATTTTGAACTTGCTTTTTCTTGGTTGCTTAACCACATAGGTATAACTTTCTAACTTCATGTAGTCTGGAAGACCTGTCCTGTTACTTGGGCAGGCACCTGTCTGAAGCCCTCCTTAAGAGGCAATGCTTGTGTTTGTTTATCTTTGTGCCAAGCAGGAAAAGACCTCTATGAGGCAATTGGCAGATAAAAGAGATGTGTAATCCATCTCCTGCTATTCAGTGTGTCATCCACTTTGCTCACACACCTTGTGTTGATGCATTGTGGATATTAACCCAAGATCTTTGTTGTGTCAGTCATATGTGGAGAAGAGTTCCAACTTTCTGAACTCCTACACTTTCATTTGTCTGAAGCTCTCTCAGGCCAGGGATAAGAGTTGTGAGGTCTTACCCTCACTTCCCATTTCATCTGCTTCACCCTAACTCTCAATGTTAGGGTTAAGAGCTAACATCACCCTGTTACAGTGGCTTGTTTGTCGAGGTTGACATGACCCCTCGACTAAAGCTTAACCTTGTGTGAGCCCATCTGTTTGTATATAGTGTGTGTTCTTGCTCTTGTGCTTGTGTGATTTTGTTTATGCTGTTTAGGATAGCTTGCTGCTTGTGCAAGTTAGATAGAAACCTCAACCTAGGACCATTGTGGATTGCATGATAACTATTAGGCTCGAGTCAGTCTCCCTTCTAGTTTGTCATTTCCCAGTCTCTGGTTAGGAGAAGTTTCTCCCCTGTTAAGGGGAACTACGTTGCCCTGATCCTCATACCAGATGAGGTACGTAGGCAGGAGGTCGTACGAGATCTCTCCGGGCACCCTTTTTCTTTTTCACCCTTTTTTCTTTTGTGTGTGTTTGCTTGACAGTTATTAGGCTCGAGTTCCCGACTCCCTAGTAACTTGTTTGTTTGTTAACTCTCTTGTGTGTTAGGAGATGGATATAAGACCAGCGATTGGCATTCCGTATCCTATTGGTGTTTGTTTGTGTGGAGTCTGACGTAAGTCCAGCGATTGGCAGTTGGTTTCCTGTGTGTGTTTGTTGGTTCGGAGTCTGATGTAAGTCCAGCGATTGGCATTCAGTTTCCATGTTTGCCTGTTTGGGTGTTTGTTTTGACGTCTCAACGTCTGTGCGTGTGTTTTGTTTGGCGTGCGTGAGCCGAACTACGGTAGCTCTGATTCTCATTCCAGATGAGATACGTAGGCATAGGATGCGATATCCTAGCGAGCCCGTTCCCCTCTTCTCCACCTGTGTTGTTTCCAGTGTGTGTGTGCATTGTTTGTGAGCAGTTTTAGCAACCTTATTCTTTCCTTCTGAGCGTGGATCCCGTCGAGTATGACGGATGCGTAGGGGTGCTAATACCTTCCCTTCGCATAACCGACTCCCGATCCCATCTCTCTTTGGTCGCGAGACCATTTCCTTTCCAGGTTTACTTCGAGCATTTCCTTTCCCTCTTTGGGATAAATAAAGCACGGTGGTGGCTCTGTTTGTTGTTGTTTTAGCCCGCCGGTTGTTTTTCGCGGATGCGACAATGGCCACCTTCTCTTTTATAACTACATGGAAAATGGAAGTGTTTGGGTTCTTCATTGGTCAAAGTAAGAAGAAAAAACTTGATTGGCGCATCTGCATCTAAAAATAGTGACCGCAAGAGTAGCACAAGAGCTTTAATATTTACACCGTGCATCAAAGATAAAATTCACAAGGAGAAATAAAAGTTGAACATAAAAGCTGAAATAAAAGTAGAATCTTTGTAAAATTTACCTTTTTTCTTTGATCTTGAGCTCCAAAACTTCAATGAAGCTTTAATGGAGACCCATTATTCTCATTCTCCAATCGTAGTACCCTTTCACCCAGCAACACTCACTATCCGTGCTCTCACTCAAACGTCCCTTACTACCATTCCATGATTATAACAACTCGCAACATTGCACTCTTCCAATAATAAGTTGACACGTCTTTATATACTACACTCTCTACTACTCTCTTGTCTACTATAAAATTTTACAAATAAAATTACTTAACTAACTTCGTCTTCTTTTAAAAAGCATAATATTTTTTATTTTCTTTTTTTTAATATATAAAAAATCTCATATATAGTATTTAAATAATTATTTGTCAATATATCACCTCTTATATAAATCATATTATTATTTTCATGTTAATTCTATAAATAAATCATTTGTTACTAAGTATTAATCTAATTTAATTTTAGACAAATTATAAACTATTAGAGAATGTTCGTAGTATAATTTAGATTCATCCAATTCCAAAAATAATAAGATGTAAAAAATTGTTTTTAGATGACAATTTAATTTTTTTTTATCCAAATCGATCCAATTTAAAAAATTTATTTTTAGATAGTTTTTAAATATCTTAATATATACTATAACAAAAGTAACACTTGGCATTTTCATTCCATTGAAATATGACTACATGGAAAATGGAAGTGTTTGTCACCATATATATATATATATATATATATATATATATATATATATATATAGAATATATATATATATATATATATATATATATATATATAATATATATATATATATATTATAATATATATATATATATATATAATATATATATATATCTATATATATCTAATATATATATATATATATAATTGGATCAACCGTTATTAATTTTGTTATGATATTATTTATAAAAATATTTATACAATCGTTTAATTTTATAAATATCAACTATTAACATAGTATTTATAAGTAATTATATAAATAAATATTAGTAATATAAATAAATACATTTTACTCGTGTTTGGATTGATACATTATTTTAAACATATTTATTTTTATTTTTTTAATTCTACAAAAATTGTAATAACCCTTAGATTAGCATGGTTTATGGTACGGATATCCGTGCTTTCACATTGATACACATGAGTTATGCGCACTAGTTTTCAAAATTTAATGAGAATGAATAGAAAGAAAAATAAAATTGCTCATATATTAGTCAAACTATTACATCAATAATATATAACCCATCTTCCTATTTATAACTTATTACATCAATAACTTATAATACTCAAATTATTAGCACATCAATAATATATACTCCACATTCGTATTTTAAAAATTAGATTGATTGATGATTTGGATTTAAACAGTTTTATACATTATAATATACTATTTATAACTTAATATAAAAATTATACACGAGACAAACATATTACTAAATAATTTTTTAAAATTTGTAATTTTTAATACATATTTGAAATAAAAAATAAAATAATTATAATATACTAATAATACTCGTATACATTATTATTTTTATATTGTTTTCATATAAATAAATGAGAGTGTCTCTCGCCTGTTTCTTCTCTACTTGTTGAAAACTTTACCTCGTACCCCTACAATTGTACCCACACCCCTACAAATAAATTTTTTTGATCAAAATATCCTCATATAAATAGGGTATATTTTTCAGAAATGGAAAATTTTCCCATTTGCGCTTGAAGACTTTCGGAACACACTTTTTTGCATTTTTTGGCATTGTAAACCGGAACACTGAGAGTAAGCCTTCCGGTTCATATAGTGTATACCGGAACACTTATCTAAAGTCTTCCAGTTTGTTGCCTTTTGGGGGCATTGAACCGGAAGTCTTTTAGAAAGTCTTCCGGTTTGGTTGGTTGTATACCAGAACTCTTTCTTAAAGACTTCCGGTTTGGATGAACTAAACCGGAACTCTTTTAAGAAGTGTTCCGGTAGTCAACCTTTTATTTTTCCATACTGGAACTCTTATTTGAAGTGTTCCGGTGCGTTTTTTTTTATTTTTTTTTTAATTTTTAATAAAAATTTTATAATATTTTTTTCAAGTGGTTCGAAGACGAGGTGCAGATGGTAGGATTCCAGACCGCACTTTAGGCCGGGGCGCATCTTCATCTGCAGCTGAGTCGACTGGATATCCAGAAGGGCCGTACAATACGTCTCTTTTGGTGAAGTAGGAGCATCATGTTGCTCGGCATTTATGGTTTGGTGAGATAAATAAACGAGATATATTTGAAAATGAATAATAGTTGAATATTTTATATTGTGTTTTCTAATATGTGTTTTAATTGTTTTTAGAAAAGAGGTTCAAAGAAAGAGTTTAAGGTTGCTGGACATGGACTGAAGCTGACATCTAGGGTTCCATTGGCTCTTCCACCACAAATGGAGAGTTGGGTATTTAGATCTGGTTTATCTTCACTTCAGAGAACTAGTATGAACAAGATAGACACAAATCTTGTCTCTGTATTTGTGGAAAGATGGCATCTAGAGACATCTTCATATCACATGTCGTTTGGTGAAATGAGCATTACTTTGGATGATGTCTCATGTCTGCTTCACTTGCCCATCAGGGGTATCTTCTGGAGTCCTCAGGATGTCACAGAAGAGGTAGTTGTTGAACTTGTTGTTGACTACTTAGGAGTGTCACAGGGTGAGGCACAATCACATGTTCGTAGCTGCAGGGGTTCGTATTATAAGTTGGAGTGGTTATACGATTTATTCGTACAACATAGAGTTGCTTCCAGCTGGGCATATGCGACCAGAGCATATCTGTTGATGTTTGTGGGTTCCACCATTTTTGTCGATAAGACCTTTACACTTGTAGAGGCACGATACCTCCTACTGTTTACAGACTTAGATAGACGTTCACGATATAGTTGGGGAGCAGCTGCACTAGTTACCCTATACAGATATCTTGGAGATGCGTCCATGTTCAGTTACAAACAGCTCGGTGGATATCCTACTCTCCTACAGGTATATAATTTAATTTTGTTTATTAAGTGTTGGATTCATTTTATAAAATATGTTAACTTAATTTATTTTATTTATTATGTTTGTATTTTGTAACAGTGCTGGATTCACGAGTACTTTCCAACTGTTGGAAAAAGAGGGGAGAATTGGAAACCAGCTGATAATTGTGGTCTTCCTCGAGCGATGAGATGGTCGTATAGGCAAGGAGTCCTGAAGGTTGATGATTTACGACCTATTTTGGACGAGCTGACACCTGCCGACGTCATATGGCGTCCATTTGAGGATCATAGAGCATGGCGTCAATTTGATGAGATATGTCTCTACAGGGGGTGTTTGAAGTGGGGTGACACAGTTGTTCCATACTTGCCTGACAGATGTTTACATCAGTTCGGGTACATGCAGTATGTTCCATCCCCACCTCTTGATTGTATGATGGCGAGAGATATTGATGTTGATTGGATTGGTTACCTTCAGAGCGTTATCGTTGTGATCCGTCCAACTACCCTGGCCACCATTCCATTTGATGTAGAAGATGGTTATCTGGAGTGGTATTATTGTGTTTCGCATCCACGGTTGGTCCCTCCCCATCGTGACGATCCAAGAGAGGTACTAGTTCCTGTATATGATGCCGGACCATCTGATCCTGATTGGGCTCGTGTATCTACATTGATTCATCGCTATCTGAGACAGGTTAATGCCGAAGAGGAAGATCCATAGTTTGCTGATTTATTTGAAGCTTTGCATATTTCTCGTTCACATTGATTTATGTATTAAGTTTTAGAACTGAATATAATAGACATAGTATAAAATTCATGTTTTGATTACATATTCATGTTTTGAGTACATATTCATGCTAATATAGGTGTAAGTAATTGCCAATGTTGTAGACGTCCTGCAAATCCTAACATCCAAGACGTTGCTGTATGAGAATAAAATTTCCTCCAATAGACATAGCATGCATCCTTCTGAGTCATCCTTTTTTCTACTCCAATAGACATAGCCTGCATCCTCAATAAGCTTAAACAAATGTTGCATCTCACTTTTAGGAACTCTTATCTCTTTTTGTATCACACTCTTATGCTTGTATACTTGCGTAATCCGAGTGACATTCTCAGGATCTCGGTCTTGCAAGGAAAGCAATATGTGTCTAGGTGGTACATGTCTCTTTGTCAAATCAGCGACATGTTGCTTCTCATCTTTGGTCAACCTACTAATAAAGGATTGACCTTCTAATCTATCAGGTAAACCATGATTATGTAACCCACATTTTACATCAATCTTCCAACCAGACCCATCTTTCGCCGGAGTCGACCTGATTTTAAATGGGCATCCACATTTCTTGGACGCACTTTGGGTACCACTATCAGTAATCTTGTGTTTCCCACCTTTATCACAACCAAATATTAATTTGTTACTTCTCCCTCTCTTCCCTATTTCAGTATCTGAATGACTAATAATAACAGTTACTTTATTGTCGATTCCAACCTCTTTAATCCATCTGATCACCTTTTCTCGTGTACCAAATCTTTTAGTCGTTATAAACACATTAGAAGTATCTACACATATTTAGGAGATTTTCCATTCTCCTGGGCTAGCTGGGGGATCTGGGATGTTTTGGGGCATACCGAATTGCAGCTTCACACGATCACTGTTGTGCATCTTCACAGTTGTGAATCGTATTATCGGTGTGCATGCAGTCCATAGGCCGCACCTTCAGCACTGACCTCATGGTCATGATCCAAATTAAGGTATGGACGCCAAATGAACTTAAATGTGAAAGAAGATAGGATTATAATCTAGGTAGAAGAAGTTAACAAAATATAACGAAACAATTAAGTTATTATCCTTACGTCTGTCGGTCGAAGGTGATCCAACAGGTTGCGATACTGAGTAATACAGTGTCTTGGACATCTGTTGTAACTCATACCACGTGCAGACCATTTACACCAAAAAGTAAAAAAATATTAGTTAGAGGTAATAATCTTTAAAGAAGTAAGTAAAGATATAACAATTTAAACAACTTACTTTTGTGCATACGAAAATGTGAAAGGGTTGTTGTTGATGGGTGCTAGAGACGGTAGTCTTGACCAACCCCATGCTTGTAGAAAAATAGCACATCCAGAAAATTAGATGTGTCTTTGTGTGAGTTTTTGCACAAGGAGATATAGAGATAGGCTAGACAAGCAGATCCCCAACTGTAACTTCCTATTCTATCTACATGTCTAAGTAGAGGTAAATACATAATATGCATGCTAGAACCACTACCTTCGGGAAATAAAAACGAGCCAATTAACAACATAATGTAACACCTAGTTTTTATTATTCGAGCATCTTCGGTAGAATGTTCATCTAAGTATAAACTGTTATAGTACGACTTAAGGCGTGAAAGTAGTATACCTTGACCTCTTGTGTTATAATCTAACAAATCAGTCTCCAAGAGATCCATGCAAATTGAATTTGCATAGTTGGTTTTACCATTAACAGCCTTACCTTCAATGGGAAGTCCCAAAAGCATGTAGACGTCTTCTAACGTCATGGCATACTCAGCGGTTGAGAACCAAAATCTGTGTGTCTTTGGTCGTCATCTTTCGCATAAATCTAGAATGAATTTGTTATCTACGGACCAAGACAAAATCTTGCTTATATGACCAAAACCGGCGAGTTCAACATAAGGTTGAATCATCGGGTCCATGTGGACATATTCGTGGACCCGAGTCTGGAACCTTGATACATCCTATAAAAGAAAGACAAAAAACTTCACTAAGTTGGTATGTTAAAATAAAAGGGGGTTGGTGAAGATGAAAGAAAAAAAGTTAACAAAAGAAAAAACTTACATATGTTACGATGTTTGCAATTGTTCCTCCATGTGATTCGCCCGTTGTGAGGATAAACATTTTGTCGGGGGGTTGATGCAGATGAAACTACACGAAGTTGTTACAGATGAAATTGTAGAAGAAGTATTGTAGAAGAAGTAATGAGAGTGATGGTGTGGAAGAAATGTTGATGGAGTGGATGTATTTATAGGCAAATGGATGGGAGCATGAAAAGTTGTGCTTGCATGGTGTCTCCAATTTAATTGGCGACCATGTACAACCCTTAAGAGGTGTCGCCATTCAAATTGACGCCTCCATAGGGACATGCATGCAAGACCTAGGTCTTATTGCTTGGTTTCGAGGTCTGCATGCATGCTTTGACAAGGTGTCGCCAAATGGATTGGCGCTCATGTGCAAGGAATGAATGGGGGCGCCAATTCATTTTGAATGTGTGTCTGCATGTCTGACATGTGGCTGTCCTCTCTCTTGCTTGCTGAACATGTCACTTCTTAGTAGCTTGCATGGTTGACACATCATTTCGCAGTAGCTTGAATGTGCGACACGTCACTTCAAACTAGCTTGCATGTGCGACACATCATTCCGAACTAGCTAGCATGTGAGACACATCATTTCCATATTTAAGTGTCTTACTATCAACATCCAAGACACTTCACTCGCATTCATCTGTAGCAAGAAAATAGTTTTCATCTGCACAATGTCATCTTCACCAAAATTGGTAATATGCAATTCATGATGAGATGGAATAATTGTATGATAGTCACATTTATGACTTAGTGAAGTTTCCTAAAGGAAAATGGGCTTTGGAAAACAGGTGGATTTATAGAGTTAAACATGGGAGTAACTCTAAGTTCCAAGATATAAAGACAAATTAGTGGTGAAAGGTTTCCTTCAAATAAAGGGTGTTGATTTTAATGATATCTTCTCACCTGTTGTAAAGATGCCATCAATTAGAATTATGTTGATTTTGGTTGCTACTCTTGATTTAAAGGTTGAGCAAATGGATGTGAAAACAACTCTCCTTCATGGTGATTTGGAGGAAAATATCTACATGAACAACCCGATGGTTTTCAACTTAAAGGCAAATAAGATCATGTGTGTAGATTGAGAAAGAGTTTATATGGGTTGAAGCAAGCTCCAAGGCAGTGGTACAAGAATTTTGAGTTTATTAGGTATGATCAAGGATACCAGAAGACTACTTCAGATCATTGCGTGTTTGTTAGAAAATTTTCCATTGATTAATTCATTATCCTATTGTTATATGTTGATAATATGCTTGTTATAGGGAAAAGTATTTCTAACATTAACAGGTTAAAGAAGCAATTGGGAGAGTCATTTTCCATGAAAGACATGGGACTAGCTAAACAAATTCTTGGCATTAGAATCATGCATGACAAAAAAGAGAAGAAACTTTGGATGTCACAAGAATATTATCGCGAAAGAGTGCTGCAAAGATTAAAAATGGAAAGTTCTAAGGCGGTAAGCACTCCTCTTGCTACTCATTTCAAGTTGATTTCTAATCAAATTCCTTCAAGTGAAGATGAAGAGTTTGATATGAAACATGTTCCTTATGCGCCTATTATGGGTAGTTTGATGTATGCAATGGTGTGTTCAAGACCAAATATATCACATGATGCTAGTACAGTCAATAAATTTTTGTCAAATCCAGGTAGAGAGAATTAAAATGCTATAAAATGGATTTTAAGTTATCTTCGTGGTACTACTTTTTCAAGGCTTTGTTTTGGAAGTGATAAGCTTACTCTAGTGGGGTACTATGAATCTGATATGGCTGGAGACATTGATTCCAGAAAGTGAACTTCTGGCTACATGATTAAATTGATAGGGGGAGTTGTGTCTTGGCAGTCCAGATTGCAAAAGTGTGTAGTATTGTCTACTACAGAGGCTGAGTTTTCATTTCCATTACTGAAGCATGTAAAAAGTTAATATGGTTGAAGAAGTTTTTTTAGTTGGTTTTGCTCAAGACAAATATGTGTTATTTGTTGATAGTCAAAATGTTATTCATCTTGGTAAGAATCCGACTTTTCATAATAGGTCAAAAACACATTGATGTGAGATATTATTGGATACATTATCTTTTGGATGCTAAGTTGTCGGAGTTAGCTAGAGTTCATAAAAATGATAATGGTTATAATATGATGACTAAAGTATTACCAAGACAGAAACTTGAAGCTTATTATCATATCGCCGATTTGGCGATTTCCTCTACATAATTGTGAATGAGAGATTTGTTGGGTTTGGGGTCCCTTCCTATGTAGAGAAAGACCCAAATGTGATTAACCTAATTAACTCACTTATTTAAGTGGATATGATCAATTTAGGATTGAGAGAGATAAAGAGTAAATAAGGATTGAAAAGAGAGAAAATAGGAGAGAAACTTATTCTCGTTTTCTGTAACCAATCTCACTACATTGACGATCCTAAATTCGTTAACTGTTGGATCAAGCTCAAATTTGAGGGGCAGGTTTACAACACATGTATCTAACTTTTGAATGTTCATAATTTCAAAACAAAGTCTAAGCTGAGAGATATCTGCTACATAATGAAGCGGCAAATTTGAGTAATTTTTCAGCTTTTTGATTCTTATTTGTAAGCTAATTTTCTTTGTGGTTTGCGGATGCTAGCACTAGTTTGTGAATCACTTTAAGACTCTCTTGTAAACTTAATTGGTTATAGTTGATCTATTTCTTTGGTCTGGATGACTCATGGTTCTTTCTCTCATATTGAGGTGTTTTCCATGTTGAAATATCAATGTTCTTTTGTGCATTTATTTATTCGATCTGTTATCTTATATTTGTTGTTGATCCTCAAAATTTCTACAAATGTGAAGAACTTTATATCCAATGCGTATTGGTATTGGAATTAATTTCTTTTAATATTTTAAACAATATTTTAGACGATTTGTTACTATTTTCTTAGAAAAACAATGACGCAATTAAGTTATACCTCTACTGAGAAACAAATTACAAATGCAATAAAGATGTCATTAGTTTTACTTAAACAATTATCTTTGTTCCTAAATACTAAAAATACAGTTTATAATCAATCAAAAGAATCAGATATACAGTCAAGAGACGTTTTACATACCTCAATGGTCGCACTCTCGCTCATGCTAGATATACACCAATAATGAACACCAATACTTCTTGCTTCAATGATAAACACCAATAGTTAGACAAATTAAATTAGAGAGAATATTGATAAACACTAATATTTCTTGCTTCAATGATTAATACCAATTATTTAACAAATAAAAGTAGAGAAAATCTTGATGATCACCAATATTCTATGGCTAGAAAAATAAAGTGTTACTCACAATTTACAAGTGTTACTCTAAGTAGACTAAAATATTTTAAATAACAATCTCGGTTGTGTTACAGTTATTAAACACTTTCGTGATTTCTATCAATATATGTATTGTGACATTCATTGGGGTTGTCGTAGTGTATATAAATCCAAATTTATTATTTATCATAAAAACAATAAATAATAGTATTCATATTGGTATCTTGTGATACCATTTTATTGCAGACGTTTTCACGATAAAGAACCTTTTTTAAAAAACCTTTAACGAAATTAGAAAGATGATAACCATTTTTAGAAAGATGATCATCAAAATGGCTTATCCACCTGACAACAATGTTGAAGTGTAATACAAATTGACATTTAAGTTGCATTTAGATTCTAATGAGTTTCATTTAGTTGTTTTGATGATATAAATACTGAACTCAAGTTTTAGTTCGTAACCAATTCATTTTGTAACCGTTTTCAATTGAGAAAGAAAGCTAGTTAGGGTTCTCTCTCTCTCTCTCTCTCTCTCTCTCTCTCTCTTCCACCACCACCACCATCATCTTCTTCATTCTTGTGCACCAACAATTGGTATCTAGATCTGAAGATCTAATTCAGGAACGGAAAACACGAGTGTACGTGAGTCATGCATGATTGATTTTTTGTCATTCAATTCATAGTGAATTGAAGATCTAAATCTAAATAGAATCACATTTCTTTATTCTGAGGGATTGGGAAACACAAGTGTTGGTGAGATTTGAGTGAATTTGCATAAGAACTAAGATGAACGGCGGAAACGGTAGCTTGAACACAAAGGTTCAAGTATTTGATGGAAATAATTATAATCGGTGGATGATTTAGATGCGTGTGTTGTTTGGCGCTCAAGATGTTTTTGATTCCGTAAATGATGGTTACACAATGGTTGTAGTAGATGCAACTAAAATGCATATAAATGTTCAAAGAGAAATGAGGAAGAATGATCAGAATGCGTTGTTCTATATCCATCAATGTGTGGATACGAATGTGTTTGAGAAAATCATTGATTCAATAATGATAAAGGCTGCGTGGGACACACTGGTACAATGCTATGATGGTGATGCATCAGTGAAGAAGGTGAAGCTTCAGTCTCTATGTAAGTAGTATAAGAATCTCAACATGATGAACAATGAAAAGGTACCTGATTACATCTCCAGAGTGATTTTGATCACAAATGAGATGAAATCTTGTGGAGAAACTCTCTCTGAATAAGTAATCATTGAAAAGATACTGAGATCACTTACTTCTCAGTTTGAATACATTGTTGTAGAAATTGAACACTCTAAGGACCTCAACATCATGAGAATTGAAGAGTTGCAAAGTAGTCTATAGGCACAAGAGTTGCGTCTGACTGAGAGAAACTTTGAAAGAGAGGTAGAGCAGGTTCTAAAAGCGTCTTATGGTAAGAAGAATCATAAGCAGTCTTAGTCAGAGGCCAAGAAGAGACATGGTGATGGTTATCAGAAGTCAAAAGCCTCTAATTCCGATGAGAAGAAATATCATAAGGGAAAGGAGAAGTTTGAAAAGAAGAAGGTTCAATGCTACTATTGTAAGAAATTTGGTCACTTTGCTGCTGACTATTTATCAAACAAGGAAAGAAAATTAGAAGAAGAAAACATAGCCCGAGGAGAGACTGATGATGAACATGCATTATAGATGGCTTATGATTTTGATGGTGGATATTTAATAGACAGATGGTATATGGACACTGCCTACTCGAATCACCTAACTGGAGACAAAAAATGGTTGATTGATTTTGACTCTAGAAAGAGGACAAAAATCAAATGTGCTGGTGATAGGTAACTTAATGCTGAAGGAATGGGAAATGTCAAAGTCGGAGTGAAGAATGGAAAAACCGTTCTGATCAAGGATGTTTGGTATGTTCCTGGCATGAAGAGAAATCTGATGAGTGTATGTCATCTAATTGAAAAATATTTCTCAGTTACTATGAAAGACAATCTCTTGAAGTTGTATGATTCTAATCAAAAGTTGATTATGCAATCTGAACAGGGAAGTAACAAAACATTCAAAGTGAACGTAGAAATAACTGAAATTAAATGTTGTAGTGTAGAAGGTGCTGAAGGTGACAATGATTTGTGGCACAAGAGATTGGGGCATATGAACTTCAGAAACTTTGGGCATATGAGTTCTAAGAAGCTGGTACATGGAATTCCTAAGATTTTGAAACCCGAGAAGTCACGTGAGATACGTATGAAAGGTAAGCAGCCTAGATTGCCATTTGCATCAGAAGTGGATCCAAGAGAAAAATATGCTTTAGGAGTAACACATTCTGATGTATGTGGACCATTTGAAGTACCTTCACTTGGAGGAAACAAATATTTTATGTCATTTGCGGATGAGTTCACAAGAGTGACATGGCTAACACTTATCAAGTTTAAGCATGAGGTGTTTGCTGAGTTTCAGAAGTTCAAGGTGAAGGCTGAAAAACAGAGTGGTCAGAAGCTGAAAGTTCTCAGAACTGACGGTGGAGGTGAGTACGACTTATAAGAGTTTAGAAGGTTATATAAATAGAATGGAGTTGAAAATGAGGTGACTGCTCCATATACTCTATAACATAATGATCTTGCTGAAATAAGAAACATGACTCTGCTTGATATGACAAGGAGCATGCAGAAGGAGAAGAAGCTCCATCATGCCTTCTGGGGAGAAACTGTTGCCACTACAACATATATGCTCAATAGGTGTCCAACCAAGAAGTTAAAGGAAGATATTCCTTTTGAGAAATGGATTGGAGATAAGCAAAGTGTGAGTCATTTCAGAATATTTGGTTATGTTAGTTACAAACACGTTCCAAGTGCTACAAGAAAAAAGTTGGATGGTATAAGCAAAGTAATGTTACTGATTGGGTACCACGATACAGATTCCTATAAGCTTTATTTTCCAGTCACTAACAAGGTGGAAGTCAACAGAGATATCATTATGAAGGAAACAAAAGAATGAGATTGGAACAAGTCTTAATTCAACTCTGGGGCAGTGTTAATACCTTAGTTAACTTATGAAGATATTTCTACATAAATCTGAATTAGATTACTTTGAGGTGTTTGCACCTGTAGCTAGGCATGAAACAATTAGATTGGTGATTGTTATAACTATTAATAGAAATTGGACTTTGATGTATTTAGATGTGAAATCTGCATTTCTGAATGGTCCTTTACAAGAGGAAGTATATGTGTCACAGACTCTTGGATTTGTGAAAAAGAATCTGGAAGTGATGGTGTATAAATTGTATGAAGCCTTGTATGGGCTGAAACAAGCTCCTAGAGCTTGGAATCTAAAAAGTGATTCATTTTTCAAGCTTCGAGGATTCAGAAAATGTGAGATAGAGTATGGTATTTATGTTCAACATACATCTAATATTAATATGATTATGTTGTGTCTCTATATTGATGACATATTTCTAACACGGAGTGGTTCAGTTGAGATAGTCTAGTTCAAAAAGGTGTTGGTGAATGAGTTTAAGATGTCTGATTTAAGAAATAAGGTTTATTTTTTAGGGATGGAGATTATGTACTCTGATATGGGTATAAATTTGCATCAGCTGAAGTATGAACTTAAGCTTCTGAAGAGATTTGAACTGATTAATTACAAGTCTGCAATCACACCTACTAAAACAAATCACAAACTGGATTCTGATGTTGAGGGTGATGATGTAGATGCTACAACTTTTAAATAGTTGGTAGACTCATTGAGATATCTTTGTAACACCAGATCTGATAACCGTTATGCAGTTGAAATGATGAGTATGCTTATGAACAAACCAAAGTGGTCACATTATCAAGTTGTTGTCATGATACTTAGGTATATTAAGGAGACTATGAGGTTATGGAGTTTTGTTCCCTTCTGGTGCTAAATCTGATTCACAACTGATATGTTATTTAGACTCTGATTGATGTGGAGACATAGTTTACATAAGTGTACTTCTAGATATCTCTTCAAGTATCTAGGAGCTCCCATTTCTTGGTGCTCCAAGAAGCAACTAATGGTTGCATTGCTAACATGTGAAGCTGAGTACATTCCCGATGTTTTGTCTGTGTGTCAAGCTGTTTGGATTTGTAAGATCAAAAGATCAATATGAGCATGCATGTGAGGTTGATGATTGTCAATAAATCAGCGATAAGCCTGCCAAGAATCCAGTGATGCGTGGAAGGAGAAAACACATTGATACAAAATTTTATTTTCTGCGCAATCAGATTCAGAATGGAGTGTTTAAAGTTATTCATTGTAGCACTCAAAAGCAACTTGCAAATATGTTGACTAAGCTATCAAAACTGAACAATTTATCCATTTGAGGGATGAAATTGGTGTTATTGATTTTAGTCTTGAATGTGGATTAAGGGATAGTGTTGAAGTGTATTCAAAATTCACATTTAAGTTACATTTAAATTTTAATTTGAATTTCATTTAGTTGTTCTGATGATATAAATACTGAACTCAAGTTTCAGTTTGTAACCAATTCATTTTGTAACTGTTTTTAATTAAGAAAGAAAGTTAGTTAGAATTCTCTTTCTTCCACCGTTATCATCTTTTTTTCCTTTCATTCTTGTACCCCACCAAACAAAATCATAAAAGAATAACGTTACAATAGCTACATCAGAAAAGTTAACAAAAATTAACAGGGAACTTCTTCACAAAGTGAACTCCTAAGCACTTGAATTTTTTTTAGGAGTCGACTGCTTCACAAAGGAAACTCTTAGACAATTGAAATTTCAATAGCTACATCACATCCTAACCAGAGCTAATGCTTCTAATAAGGGAACTTCTTCTCCCAACTGTTTACTAACTCTTCTACCCTTTCTTTTATAACAAAAATCCCATAAATTTGGGCCCAATAACTGTGTCATCAAACGTGTCGAATTTTGATGTCCTATCGGCTATCACCGTGCTCCCTTTCATGTCTTGTATTTATCTTACAACCAGCACATCAAAGTGATTTCATGCAATATTAGATTTCTCAAATAGTAACCTTCTCAATGTCATTGCAAGGTAATAAACTTTATAGACATATTACATTAGTGTTTGGTCTCATGCAAGCATTTTCAGTGTTAGACATGAGTTGTAATATGTTAACTGGATCTCTCCCTCCTATTTTTGGGTGATTTGACTTACACACAATGACTCCATTGTTTGGAAACAAACTGGAAATAAGCTAAATGGATTCATTCCTTCGGAAATTGATCATTTGGAACTAAATGATATAATAATCTAAGTGGGCATATGGCTGCTTCCCGACCACTTAATCTGTCTCGCTTTCTGGATGGATTTGACAAATCATTTACTTTCTCACCTCCAAAACCAGTGATTCTTCATATGACGGTTAATAGATGTGTTATTTTGTGGGTTGGAGGCTATAACTTATTTCTTAGTATGCTTTTATGGCATGTTTGAATATTAGATGTGTTATTTTGAGTCTTGGAGGCTGGAGCTTATTTGCTACTTACATTATGTTTAGTAGCAATGAAGTTTGATGAGTAGTAATGAATTTGTTTCATTTTGTGCATTCTTTTGTGTTTGAGTTTTGATATCTCTTATTGTTTCCCTAGACTTAGATGTAGTGGCCATGCAGACACTGTTACACCGCTAAGGCATTTTGGGGGTCGACCAATATGCTACGTTATCGGCTACTTACTACATAGGTCAATATACACAAAGATGCTTCATTCTTTAAGTTCTGTATAGTTAAAATGCAGGCATGTCATCTTAATCACGAGACTCTGTCTTCACGGTTTCAAATAAAGCTAATTAGTACTCCCTCCGTTTTTCTATAAGTGTCATTTTAAAAAAAAAATTCTTTTTAATTTTCACTTACAAAATTCATGGTACTATCAATTGCATTTTTGTTAAAATTACCCTAGATAATTATTACATAGAGAGAAAAAATAAAATAAAAATAATAAATAATTAAGGATATTATAAATAAAAGAAGAATTATCATTTGAAAAGTAATAATAATGATTAAATTTTTTAATATACGTGAAATATTTAAAAAATAACATTTAAAAAAGATGGAGGAAATACCTGACAATGGGAGAAATAATGTCCAGGTTCAAGAAAATGTGGAGAAGTTCTCACCGATATCTGCACATTAAATTAACAGCAAACTTAAATTAATTAATTCATTTAGAAAAACAAAGTAACAAAAGACAATACCCTGCATAAATAATTTCATTATGGTTTCATATATGATGCTAATAAATAAAGCCTCTCTCCACATTAAAATAATACTACATGGCCATGAAAATGCAGTTCAACCGCAAAGTTTAGAAAAAGTCAAAAATTGTAAAAGATGTGTCAAGAAAATAATCTAAGGTAACAACATTATGAGACTATTATTACATCTAAAAAATATTCACTTTTACTCTCATTATTATTCACATCCTAACCAGAGATAATGCTCCTAAATCCTAATCAGAGAACTTCTTCTCTCAACTGTTTACTAACAACTTTCTCAATGCTTTACTCACTCTTCTACCCTTTCTTTTATAACATAAATCCCATAAATTCAAGACTACTCTTTGTCACCTTATGGCCACCTTCTCTTTTATAACTACATGGAAAATGGAAGTGTTTGGGTTCTTCATTGACAAAGTAAGAAGAAAAAACATGATTGGTGCATCTGCATCTAAAAATAGTGACCGGAAGTGTAGCACAAGAGCTTTAATATTTACACCGTGCATCAAAGATAAAATTCACAAGGAGAAATAAAAGTAGAACATAAAAGCTGAAAAAAAGTAGAATCCTTGTAAAGTTTACCTTTTTTCTTTGATCTTGAGCTCCAAAACTTCAATGAAGCTTTAATGGAGACCCATTGTTCTCATTCTCCAATCGTAGTACCCTTTCACCAAGCAACACTCACTATCTGTGCTCTCACTCAAACATCCCTTACTACCATTCCATGATTATAAGAACTTGCAACATTGCACTCTTCCAATAATAAGTTGACACGTCTTTATATACTACACTCTCCACGACTCTCTTGTCTACTATAAAATTTTACAAATAAAATTACTTAACTAACTTCGTCTTATTTTAAAAAGCATAATATTTTTAATTTTCTTTTTTTTAATATATAAAAAATCTCATATATAGTATTTAAATGATTATTTGTCAATATATCACCTCTTATATAAATCATATTATTATTTTCATGTTAATTCTATAAATAAATCATTTTTAAGAAATCATTTGTTACTAAGTATTAATCTAATTTAATTTTATACAAATTATAAATTATTAGAGAATGTTCGCAGTATAATTTAGATTCATCCAATTCCAAAAATAATAAGATGTAAATAATTGTTTTTATATGACAATTTTTTTTAATCCAAATCGATCCAATTTAAAAAGTTTATTTTTAGATAGTTTTTAAATATCTTAATATATACTATAACAAAAGTAACACGAGACATTTTCATCCCATTGAAATATGACTACATGGGAAATGGAAGTGTTTGTCACCTTTATATATATATATATATATATATATATAATATATATATATATATATATATATATATATAAATTTGGATCAAATGTTATTAATTTTGTTATGATATTATTTATAAAAGTATTTATACAATCATTTAATTTTATAAATATCAACTATTAACATAGTATTTATAAATAATTGTATAAATAAATATTAGTAATATAAATAAATATATTTTACTCGTGTTTGGATTGATACATTATTTTAAACATATTTATCTTTATTGTTTTAATTCTACAAAAAAGTGTAATAACCCTTAGTATAGCACGGTTTATGATACGGATATCCGTACTTTCACATTGATACACATGAGTTATGTACACTGGAACTCTTATTTGAAGTGTTCCAGTGCGTTTTTTTTTTGTTTTTTGTTTTTTAATTTTTTAATTTTTTAATAAATTTTTTACACCGTGCATCAAAGATAAAATTCAAAAGGAGAAATAAAAGTAGAACGTAAAAGCTGAAATAAAAGTAGAATCTTTGTAAAGTTTACCTTTTTTCTTTGATCTTGATCTCCAAAACTTCAATGAAGCTTTAATGGAGACCCATTGTTCTCATTCTCTAATCGTAGTACCCTTTCACCCAGCAACACTCACTATCTGTGCTCTCACTCAAACATCCCTTACTACCATTCCATGATTATAACAACTTGCAACATTGCACTCTTCCAATAATAAGTTGACACGTCTTTATATACTACACTCTCCACTACTCTCTTGTCTACTATAAAATTTTACAAATAAAATTACTTAACTAACCTCGTCTTATTTTAAAAAGCATAATATTTTTTATTTTGTTTTTTTTAATATATAAAAAATCTCATATATAGTATTTAATGATTATTTGTCAATATATCACCTCTTATATAAATCATATTATTATTTTCATGTTAATTCTATAAATAAATCATTTTTAAGAAATCATTTGTTACTAAGTATTAATCTAATTTAATTTTATACAAATTATAAATTATTAGAGAATGTTCGCAGTATAATTTAGATTCATCCAATTCCAAAAATAATAAGATGTAAATAATTGTTTTTAGATGACAACTTTTTTTTATCCAAATCGATCCAATTTAAAAAGTTTATTTTTAGATAGTTTTTAAATATCTTAATATATACTATAACAAAAGTAACACGTGGCATTTTCATCCCATTGAAATATGACTACATGGGAAATGGAAGTGTTTGTCACCTTTTATATATATATATATATATATATATATATTATATATATAATATATATATATATATATATATATATATATATATATATATATATATATATATATATATATATATATATATAATTTAGATCAACCGTTATTAATTTTGTTATGATATTAATTATAAAAATATTTATACATTCATTTAATTTTATAAATATCAACTATTAACATAGTATTTATAAATAATTATATAAATAAATATTAGTAATATAAATAAATATATTTTACTCGTGTTTGGATTGATACATTATTTTAAACATATTTATCTTTATTTTTTTAATTCTACAAAATGTGTAATAACCCTTAGTATAGCACGGTTTATGGTACGGATATCCGTGCTTTCACATTGATACACATGAGTTATGCACACTGGAACTCTTATTTGAAGTGTTCCAATGTGTTTTTTTTTTTTAATTTTTAATTTTTTAATTTTTTAATTTTTTAATAATTTTTTTACACCGTGCATCAAAGATAAAATTCAGAAGGAGAAATAAAAGTAGAACATAAAAGCTGAAACAAAAGTAGATTCTTTGTAAAGTTTACCTTTTTTCTTTGATCTTGATCTCCAAAACTTCAATGAAGCTTTAATGGAGACCCATTATTCTCATTCTCCAATCGTAGTACCCTTTCACCCAGCAATACTCATTATCTGTGCTCTCACTCAAACATCCCTTACTACCATTCCATGATTATAACAACTTGCAATATTGCACTCTTCCAATAATAAGTTGACACATCTTTATATACTACACTTTCCATGGCTTGTTTATCGAGGTTGATATGACCCCTCTTGACTAAAGCCCTACCCACGTATGTTTAAGCCCCCTTGTTGGCGTGTTTATTTTATGCATGTTTGTTTTGTATGGTGTGATCGTCTCCCCATAGGATTGCTAGGCTTCGTATAGTCTCTCGTTTGCATGTCAATTAAGGTAGCACGGTTCCTTCGTCTAGGACTTCCTTTTTGCATGAGCATTCCTAAAACAAACAAACTCATTGATTTTTCTTCTCCTAAGAACACGTTAACTCCTTCTACTACAGGTGAGTAAGTCTCCAAAGGTCGAGCATCCGGTAGATTGTGTAGTAACATCATTCATCACAAAAAAACAAAACATAGGTTAGCCGAGCTACGGTGCTCTGATTCTCAATCCTTCTTGAGATACGTATGCAACAGGGTAGGGCCTGTGCGAGCAATAACTCTTTCTTTTCCCTACTTTGATTTTCTCTCTTTCGCATCGCATATAGGACTATTTATACACACACTTTAGACGTAAATAGCAAACATGGATCCTGTGGAGTACCACAGATGTGAAGGGGTGCGATAACCTTCCCTTCACGTAACCGGCCCCCTTACTCGGTTTTCTTTGGTTCAAGACTTTGTTTTATCCGTTCCCTTTTGGTTATGCAGTACTACCTTTCCCTCCTCTTAGGATAAAAGTACATAGCTGACGACTCTACTCTTTTTTCCGCGCCACTCTTTTCGCGTTTGTACTTGGATTCGAGAAATCCGAGGAGCGGCATGCCTCTCAAGGTAGCTTGATTGATCAATTAAAGGAAACTTGTAAGGAACTGGATAATGGTATTAGGGTTGCCAAGGCAAGGAAAAAGGCTTTGGAGGTTATTATTAGTAACCTAGAGAAGGAAGAGATGGAGAAGGATGGTGATACCAAGGATTCAGATGCCAATACCTCAAGTGAGAGGTCCAATGCTCAATCTAGTGACAACTCTGATTCTGAAAGTGAAGATGATGCCTCTTCCTCAGACTGAGCTGTGAAGGTTCCCCTGATATGAAGACTGTGTGTTTTGATGCTGAAGAATTTGTTTTTTTTTTCAGTTTTAATGTGTGTAATTTGTGGCAGTCCTTACTGATGCCTTTATGTAACATTTGGGCTCTTAATGAGTTCCATGGATTTCTCATTATCTCAGCTATCACAGCTGTGTATAATGATAGTTTGTATCTCCTAACAATTATGTTTTAACATGTTATATATTATGACATCTGTTGTGACATTCTCTGCTAGGCTAATTGACATTTATTTTGTCGAATTGGTCACCTTTGGTCAATTTTGACTAAAAAGGGGGAGAAGTGTTTATGTGGAGTTGTGTGGAGATGTATGTGTTGGTGTAGCTGAACAGATGAACAACTATTATTGAAGGAGATGTGTTTGATGTAAGACAGAATGTTGTTCTGTTTACAGATGTTAAAGGGGATGTCTGATGTGGTGCACAGGTGATGTTATATGGTGCACAAGTGATGTTGGAGCAGATGTCAGAGGGTGACTCTGATTGTTACAAGTGTTGTTATTACAGGTGTTGTTATTGTCAAAGGAGATGTTTGTATTGAACAGACTTACGGGGAGAAGAAGTACCCTTGTGCATTTGTGTGTTTTAGTAGTTGCTTCTATAACTAGTAATTCTGTTTGCTTCTGCTGCTGCTTAAACTATTGTTTAACTACTGATAGTTTTTCTTGTGAACAAAAAGGACAGATATATGTTTTAGCCAAAATTTGCCAAAGGGGGAGTTTGTTGGTTCTAAGTGTTGGCAGCAATTTTGGTAAAACAAAGAATGTTCACAAGATGTTGCATGTGATGTCTTAACATAAGATACCTTGTACCTGCTGGAGTTTAAAAACATAATTATGCAGGATTATTTTAGGATGTCATACACGATGTCATGACATCTGATATTATGTACCTGCTGGAAATTATAAATGGAATTATGCAGGATTGTTCCAGGATGTCAGACCCGATGTCATGACATCCTGTACACAGAACATTCAGTGTGAATGTTAGGTGCTATGTGATTGCGCATTTAATGGCAATCTCTGTATGATTGAAGATCTGATTTGCAGGCGCATTCAATCATTGATTACAACCTGATTTACTTATTTTCCAAGGAGATCTAACCAGTTGTTATGAGAAGATTTAATTGAAAAATAGTTTTAGGGTTTTCAAGATGTCCAAGCCCAGCTGAATGCTTCTATAAATAGAACATGGAAAACCTGATTTGATACACAACCAATACTGAGCGAAATATTGAGAGAATATAAGGGTTTGTGTCTTGTTTAGTCGTGAGACTTGTAAGCCATTCAATTCATCCATAAATGATTGAATTGGTCTGATTTGTGGGTTGTAATTTGTCACTATAAGCTTGTAAGCAAGAGTGTGTGTCTACTTGATCAAAGTTGTTAAGAAAGATCAAGTGTGTGTCTACTTGATCAAAGATGTTAAGCAAGATCAAGTGTGTGTCTACTTGATTGAAATTGCTAAGTAAGATCAAGTGTGTGTTATTGAAAAGTGTCTTCTTTTCACAAGGAATTGTTGTTTAAAATCACAGGTGTGATTGAGGGGGAGTGAGTGGGTTCTCATATCTAAGAGTGCTTAGGTAGAAATTGCACGGGTAGAGATTAGGTGAGAAAGACTGTAACTTGTTGAAGTGTACTGAGAGTCTTTGAACTGATTCTATTTAGTGGATTTCCTTCTTGGCTTGGTAGCCCCCAGACGTAGGTGAGTTGCACCGAACTGGGTTAACAATTGCTTGTGTCTTTTGCATTACCATTCTTTATCTTTATCCTTTTTGTGTTACTCAGATATTAGTGTCGTGACATTACCTTCAACATCTCATATCTGATACCAGAATTTCAATTGGTATCAGAGCAGGCATCCTGCTCTGGTTCTGGGTGAGATCTAGGGACAATACTTTCTGGTACTATGGAGAGAGATGAAGGATCTGTTCACAGGCCACCAATTTTGGATGGATCTAACTATGACTATTGGAAACCTCGAATGGTAGCTTTCTTAAAATCTCTGGATAATAAGGCTTGGAAGGCTGTGTTAACAGGATGGGTACATCCAATAATTACTAAGGAAGGAGAAGCCACAACTGACAAGAAGCCTGAAGAACAATGGTCCATGGAGGAGGAGGATTTAGCCCTTGGAAATTCTAAAGCATTGAATGCCATATTCAATGGAGTAGACAAGAATATCTTCAGGTTGGTAAACAATTGTGAGGTGGCTAAAGATGCTTGGGACATTCTCAAAACCACTCATGAAGGCACCTCTAGAGTGAAAATGTCTAGACTACAGTTGCTCACCTCCAAGTTTGAAAATTTAAGGATGAAAGAAGATGAAAATATTCATGAATTTCATATGAGTATTCTTGAAATTGCCAATGCCTCAGGAGCCCTGGGAGAGAAGATGTCAGATGAAAAATTGTTAACGCTATCACAACCCGAAGTGGAAAGTCAACCGAGGAAAATGATATAGAAATAGATGGATTGATAGAGGTGGATTTAGAAATCAAGGAAAAAAAACCAAGATGAAGAAGTAATACCACCTCATGTCAAGGAGAAAGAGAAGGTTCATAAACCAGTAATCAAACTCCCTTACCCTCCAAGACAGAAAAAGAAAAATCAACATGAAAAGAATTTTGAGAAGTTCATGGAAATGTTCAAAAAACTCGAAATCCACATCCCTTTTTCTGAAGCATTAGAACAAATGCCAATATATGCCAAGTTCATGAAAGACATCATTTCCAAGAAGCATTCCACTGATACGGAACCGATCATCCTAACTGAAACATGCAGTGCCATTCTCCAAGGCATGAAAATCCCAGTGAAAAAGAAAGACAGGGGATCGGTTACTATTCCATGCACTATTAGTGATAGAAAATTCAAGAAGGCTCTGATTGACTTAGGAGCGAGTGTAAGCTTGATGCCACTGTCCATCTATAAAAAAATTAGGTATCGGCTCGGTTCAAGATACTCTAATGACACTTTAGTTTGCGGATCACTCTGTGAGGCGACCCTATGGTATTGTGGAAGATGTTCTTGTAAAAATTGACAAGTTTGTCTTCCCAGTTGACTTCGTCATTCTGGAAATGTCGGAAGATGAGGAGATTCCTCTCATATTAGGCAGACCTTTCTCAGAAACAGGATGATGTATGATAGACATTAAGGAAGGAACTATGGCCCTCAAGGTCTATGATGAAGAGTTAAAAATAGATGTGAGGAATACAATGCAATACAAAGATGATATCGACACAAGCAACACTATAGAGATAATAAACCAAGTAATTGCTCAAGAAAATGAAAGGCATAGACCCCAGTCACCACTAAAACGGGTCTTAAGCTTATCCATTTTTTAAAGTGATGAAGATGAAAGAGAGTCTGAGGTGCTCGCTATGATGGAAAAACTACCTAAATGGATTAGATCTAGACCACACCGGTGGGAAGATCTAAGACCACCACCATCAGATGTCACTGAAGAACCAAAGCAGGGGTGAACCTGAAGCAGTTACCAACAAATCTGAAGTATGTATTTCTAGACACTGAAAAAAAATGCCCAGCTATTATCAATGCTAGTCTACAGAGTGTCCAAGAAGAAGAACTCATTCAAGTGCTAAAAAAATACAAGGGTGCAATTGGATGGGCAATTGAGGACTTGAAAGGTATAAGCCCGACCATTTGCATGCACAAGATCTTAATGGAAGATGATCACAAACCGGTAGTGCAACCACAACGAAGACTTAACCCAGCCATGAAAGAAGTGGTACGCAAAGAAGTTGTAAAACTCTTGGACGTGGGCCTAATCTACCCTACCTCTGATAGCTCTTGGGTAAGTCCAGTCCACGTGGTACCAAAAAAAGGGGGCACGGCGGTGATAAAAAATGAAAAGAATGAGTTGATTCCTACCCGAACTGTTACAGGTTGGAGAGTGTGCATCAATTAGAGAAGACTAAACGTGGCAACACGAAAGGATCACTTCCCGTTACCATTCATTGATCAAATGCTGGAAAGGTTAGCCGGACACGATTACTATTGTTTCCTAGATGGTTACTCAGGGTACAACCAGATTGCTGTTGCCCCTGAAGACCAAGAGAAGACTGCATTCACATGCCCCTATGGTATTTTTGCTTATAGAAGAATGCCATTTGGATTGTGTAATGCACCGGCCACCTTTCAAAGGTGTATGACTTCAATCTTTGCTGACATGCTCGAAAAGCATATGGAAGTGTTTATGGATGACTTTTCAGTATTCAGTTCTTCATTTGATAATTGTTTGACTAACTTGTCACTTGTGTTAGAAAGACGCCATCAAACAAATTTGATCCTGAATTGGAAAAAATGTCACTTCATGGTACGAGAAGGAATAGTCTTGGGACATAAGATCTCCAACAAAGGTATCGAAGTGGACATAGCAAAAGTGGAGGTAATAGCAAATTTACCTCCACCGGTAAATGAAAAAGGCATCTGAAGCTTCTTAGGACATGCGAGGTTCTACCGCAAGTTCATAAAAGATTTCTCCAAGATTGCCAAACCACTTACTAGTCTGCTGGTAAAAGATACACCGTTCTTATTTGACAAGGAGTGTAGGAAAGCCTTTGAGGCCTTGAAGAAAGAGTTGGTTTCAGCCTCCATAGTTATTGCCCCCAATTAGTCTCTGTCATACCCCAAAATTTGCCCGTTAAGTTTTCAGGACATTTTTTCAAGACATTCTAATCCATTTTCAAGACATTAATGTTAAAGGAACAAGGGTCCAACGCACAGGTTACCAAATCCAGAAAATGACCTAAACTGGCATGCTCGCTAGGCGAGCAAACCCTTCGCTAGGCGAAGCCCACGCGTCATTCCTCGCTCCAGCGAGTTTTGATGAATTAGCTACTGGAATCCTTCGCTAGCTGCTCGCCTAGCGAACCCTTCGCTACCTCACTCGCCTAGCGAGCTCACGAAAGACCAGAAAATTTTGGGCTTAATTCTGAGCACACCAAGACACAATTATTATAAATACCAGAACTTCACACAGAGAAGAGGAGAGGGAGAACAGAGACAGAGAGAAGAAAACCCTAACAAGCAAACCCTAACAGAGGCAACCCGAAAAACCCTGGAGGCTAATGAAGAGAATTCAGAGTAAACCCCGGATACCCCGAAGGAAACTCATTTCACAAAGGTTACCTCCGCCCAACTCAATCTGGTACAAACCATAAGAGTGATCTGCAAGTCCAACGGTGCAATTGCAATTGCAAACAGGTTTGCCACACCCCCACTATTTTATACTCCTAATTTGACATCTTCAAATACATGAGGTATTATGATTGAATTTCTAAATGTATCATTAGGTTTTGCATATGGGTTTAAGTATGTTTAACCATGTAATTTCTGTAATGGATGCCATAGGGTTTGGGGTTCCTGAAATCGCACTATTATCAAAGAAGAACCCAGAACCCGCAGCCGTTCGCTAGCACTTCGCTAAGCGAACATGTAGCGAGGGTTCGCTAAGCCTTCGCTAGGCGAGGCAATAGCGAACATGACAGTATTTGTTTCTTCGTTTGCATTCTAATCTGTTCTGTACTTGATTGACATGTTTTTCTATTGCATCTATACGCTGTTTGCCTGACACTACTATTGTTGTGATTCTTTTGTTTGGTGCAACTCTTGGTTGCACCCTAGCTTGGTATTCTAACCCGTTTGTTGAATTTTTGTGAGGGTTCACATACTCCTGAAGAGACAGTTTGCTAGGTATTCCACTTTATTTGTGGGATACCCTTGTGAAGATTCATTTTAATTACTTGACTAATTACATCGATTTCGAACATATGATCTGGGCCCTCTCTTTGTTGCCTTACAATATTACGGCCATGTCCCGCGAATGTAAGGATACTCTTAGCAAAGACCCTTCGGTTAAATCATCATAGTCCCTCGAATGTTGCCTTCGAATACATGACTTTGTCCCTCGATGACCCTTCGTGGTAGCCTACGGTTAAAATGATGATCGTCCCTTCGAATGCTAAGGTATCCTTACAAATGTTGCCTTCAATGACCAATCGATGACCCTACGATGTCCCTTTACATCCAAAGGATAAGACTACTTACTTCTCAATAGTAAGGACAGTTTTACCCTCTTAAGGATAGGAAATACCTATAAAGACCTTGGTTAGGTATAACTCTTAAAAGCTGGCTCACAGTTTAAAATACTTTTCACACCTCACACTTTTCAAAATATCTTTTAGAAAATCACCACTGGGTATACATTCGCACCAAAATCATCGCCGAGTTATATTTTTCTAAGCATCTTTCAAAATTAAACGAGATAAACACTTCGTATACATTCGTACAAGAATCATTACAAAGTTAAACTCTCCTTTCAAAATATTTTCTAAACACACCACATCTCTCAAACACTTTCTCAAACAAGGAAAACATACGTGAGTTAAGCAATTAAGAGCCCATGGATAACCATGGATACAAAGGGTGCTAACACCTTCCCTTTGTATAATGTACCTCCCGAACCCAAAATCTAATCAAGGTCTTTCCTGTTCTTTTCCGCCTTTCCTTATTGGATAAAAGAAAAGTCGGTGGCGACTCTTGCTATCCGCGACATTGCTTTTCAAAGCAAAACACAAAAGTCAGTTCACCGTATGACAGAACTGGAGACTCTGCTGGGGATTTAAGAAGAGAGGTTACCTTAAAAATAAAAATAAATAAAAATAAGGTCATTTATGTTTTCGAATTGCTCCTTCGTCTGATTTACTTTTAAGGGATTGTTTGGGTATTCTATGCTTGAGTGAAAGATCCTACACCCGGATCTAGTGTACCTTAGGTAAGTAGCAAGAGATCATCGCGACTATCCGGCGTATACTGGAATGGTCAAAATGACGGCTACAGTTAATGTGACACTTTGGATGTCCTGATGTTCCTCATGTTTACTTGAGGAAAAATTTGGCGTCTGCGTGGTGTCATCAAAGCATTAACCAGACCTTTAGAACCCTAATTGACTCATCCTAGCCATTAGAAAGTAGTGAGATAACTGACTTTGATTCCGACTGGGGTTGGTTGATACTCGATACTACACTCTTTGAGATTGGACTTTAGGGAAATTTCGGTCAACCGCTTGGTGTTGCACTGAAGTGGAATTAAGGAAAGGTCGATGATTTGAGATCCTTCTAGAACCCGGTTACTATTCTAGGACAGGTGGAACCAACCAAACTTCAGTGGGGAGGGTACTTACCTATGGAACTCATGTAAGCCTTAAAACCTAGGGATGATTGCGGTGTGACTTGTTTGTGTTTGTTACTTACTTAACATCATGACATCATGACATCATAACATCATGACATCATGGCATTGTACTAACCATTTCAAGGACTTAGGGATTTAACTTTGCTCTGTATTACAAACAGGATATGGCTTCCAGGAAGACCATCCGGATCAATCTTGTAGCAATCTCTCCTCAACTCAAGAATTTAGTGTCAGAGCTTCCCAATCATGCTCAGTTCATCAAGAAACATGGTTCTCTCCTCAATTTAGTTACCACCGGTTTCAAGGAAGATATGATGAGAGTTCTATTCCAGTTCTTCGATCCTAAACATCATTGCTTCACCTTCCCAGATTATCAGTTGGTACCCACATTAGAAGAATTCTCCAGGCTGCTTGGGATACCTATCCTTGATCAAATACCTTTCAGTGGTTTAGAAAAGATTCCAAAGTCTGAAGAAGTTGCCGCGGCTTTACACATGACAAAGGCCGACATTGAAACTAATTGGATAACAAGAAGTGGAGTTAAGGGTTTACTTGCCAAGTTTCTGATAAATAAGGCCCGAGAATTCCTAAAAGTCATGAATGTCCATGCTTTCGAAGATGTTCTAGCACTACTAATCTATGGTTTGGTTCTATTTCCTAACCCGGATCAATTCATAGACATGAATGCTGTTAAGATATTTCTCACTCATAACCCTGTGCCCACCTTGCTTGGAGACATTTTGCATTCCCTTCACACTCGTACTATGAAAAGGCAAGGGACTCTCATGTGCTGCGTACCTTTATTATCTAGGTGGTTTATTTCGCACCTTCCTCAATCAGTCTTGAAGAATGAGCAAAATTTGAAATGGTCTCAAAGTATAATGTCGCTCTCCCATTCAGACATCCATTGGTGTCCCCAACCCAAAGAAAACGTTATCATCATTGACCGTTGTGGAGAGTTCCCTAACGTACCACTCATGGGGATAAGAGGAGGTATTACTTATAACCCAGCTTTAGCCCTACGTCAGTTTGGTTATGCTTGAAGAAACGGTCCACATGAAATAATTATTCAAGGCACTGCGTTTGACTATGACAACGACTCTCAAGGTCTCCGTCAAAGGTTTGTACGAGCTTGGGGCATGGTGAAAAGAGGTACTTTAGGACAAAAAAACTCTATTCCTATGGAACCTTATCTCAGATGGGTACGCGCCAGAGCTCGTGAGCTTACCATGCCATATCTTGCAACCGGACCTCTGATTGTCGAACCAAAAGTTGAAGGAGGTGCCCCTCAGATCATTCCTTATCCAGATATGCCTACCAACGTTGAAGAATTGAAGAAATCCTGGATCCAGTTGAGAGAGGAAAGGGATACTTTTGAAACTCAGTTCGGTGCCGAAAGGAAGAAAGTATTAGAGCTCACCAGTCAGCTTAATGAGGAACGAAGACTCAATGCATATCTCCGCCCAAAAAGAAGCCGTCCCTGGGAGACTTGAGCTTTCATTGTTTTTTTTTGTAATGAACATTGATTAAAGAAATTATTAATAAAAGTTCCCTTTTTTTGGTGGTTTATGCAAAGTTAAATTCCAAAAGTCCTTGAAAACATTTCATACATTGCATAGCATAACATAACATTGCATAACAGGTATTCTAAAGGATCAATGTTCTCACGGTCTTCCTTCTAAACAGAAAAATGGCTCTCGAACAAACTGTCAAAGATCTCCAGGCTCAGAATGCTCAATTCCAGGAGATGATTTTGAACTTATCTAAGGGGCAGGAGGAGCTGATGGCTCTCTTACTCGAGAAGAAGAAAGACAAGAAAGTTGTGAGTTACATTAACCCGGGAAGAAGGCTTAAAGGACAGGCCGTAGGAGTCAAGATTAGAATTCCGAAGGATCAAGAAGAGGAGACAGAAAATGATTCGGAAGAGGAGGATGTTGATCCCTTCAACCCTGAAGACGACGATGAAGATTATGAAAAGGAACAGTACTCTCCAAAAGATGATAAGTATAAATTGCTGGAAGAACGCATGCTAGATATGGAGGGTCAGAAGGAGCCCGGTCTGGATTTCGAAGGCTTAGGTCTGGTCTCGGATGTGGTCATTCCCCGCAAATTCAAGGTCCCCGCTTTCACTAAGTATGATGGTGCGTCTTGTCCTCAGATGCATCTGAGAGCTTACATGAGAAAGATTCAGCCGTATACCACTGACAGGAAGCTATGGATCCATTTCTTTCAAGAGAGTCTGTCTGGCACACAGTTAGAGTGGTATTATCAGCTCGAGAGCTCTAACATCCGCACCTGGATTGATTTAGCGACAGCTTTCTACAAGCACTACCAGTACAATTCTGAATTGGCGCCTACCCGGCTACAGTTGCAGAATATGACTATGGGATCTAAAGAAAGCTTCAAAGAATATGCTCAAAAATGGAGAGATTTGGCTGGCAGAGTCAAACCCCCTATGACTGATCGAGAATTAGTGGACATGTTCATGGGTACACTGACTGGCCCATTCTACAATCATCTATTGGGAAGTTCCTCATCGGGTTTCACTGAACTTATATTAACAGGTGAACTTGTTGAAAGTGGTATTCGAAGTGGAAAGATACAGGCAGCTACCTCTGCAAGCACCAAAAGGTCCTATCAGGGGAAGAATGAATCAAATGCTGTGTACAGTCAAAGGGGTCATAACAAGAAAAATCGTGACCATACTGTTGGAGCAGTTACGATTGCCACACCGCCATCTCAAAACTTCCAACACAGACAAGACAGGCCAAGAAGACAGTTTACGAAGATCAATATGACTTTAGCACAAGCACTGCAAGGTATGCTAAAAGCAAATTTAATTACCCTCAGAGATCCTCCGGCAAATCCCAACACTACTTCTCCTCGTTATAATCCCAATGCCAGGTGTGCATATCACTCCGATAGCCCCGAGCATGATACGAACGATTGTTGGTTGTTGAAGAATAAGATTCAGGATATGATCGACGCTGGAGAAATTGAATTTGATCCTCCGGAGACTCCTAATGTCATCACTGCTCCTATGCCTAATAATGACAAGACTGTTAATGCTGTGGATGGCGATTCTCACATTTCTAATGTAGCTGACTTAGCATCTCCTCTCCTGATCATCAAGAAGAATTTATTGCAAGCTGGTTTATTTCCAGGTTGTGCTGAAAATTGCGATCTCTGTATACTCCGACCCAATGATTGCTTGAAATTGAGGAATGGTATTCAACCGCTTATGGATGATCGTACAATTCTCTTTGAAAAGATTCCTAAGGTGGAAAACCCTATTGAAGAAATATCTGTGATCGCTAGGTCCAAAGTTCCAGTGAAGATTACCGCTACTAGAGTGCCTGTGAAGATTACTGCTGAGCCCAAGGTAGTTCCCCTAATTATTACTGCACCTGGCCCTGTACCGTATTCCTCAAGCAAAGCCATTCCGTGGAATTATGGAGGTGATGTTTACATCCACGGCATAAAGCAAGATGATAATTCTACTAATCCTAATGACGTTGACATTGTTGGGACTAGTAAAATTACTCGAAGTGGAAGGATCTTCTCTCCAGAAATCTCACCTCCCGTCCCTAAAACTCGAGGAAAGGAACCAGTAATCAATCCTTCTCAGTCAAGGACACCAGTCGAAGTTACTACCGAAGATGTTACCAAACAGGAAATGGAAGAAATGCTGAAAATCATCCGCAAGAGTGATTTCGATGTGGTAGAACAGTTGGGGCATACTCCGTCTAAAATTTTGATGTTATCCTTGTTGTTATCTTCTGAATCTCATGCCAATGCATTGATAAAATTCTTGAAGACCGCTCATGTACCTCAGGAGACATCTGTCGATCAGTTCGAAAATTATGTTGCTAACTTGGCTGTTGACAATGGCCTAGGCTTTTCCGATGCTGACCTGACACCAGCAGGAAAGAATCACAATAAAGCTCTGCATATCTCCATTGAGTGTGAGGGGATCACCTTGTCTCATGTGCTGATCGATAACGGCTCTTCTTTGAATGTGCTACCGAAAGCTGTGCTCGATAAACTTGACTGTAAAAGCATTGAACTGAAACCTAGTGACGTTGTGGTGCATGCTTACGATGGTGCGAAGAGTGTTGTCCATGGTGAAGTGGTTCTCCCTATCAAGATAGGACCTCAAGTCTTCAACACTACCTTTCATGTAATGAACATTCGTCCTGCCTATTCCTGCTTGCTGGGACGCCCTTGGATTCATGGGGCAAGGGCTGTAGCTTCGTCTCTCCATCAAAAGCTGAGGTATCCAATAGAGGGTAAGATTGTCACTGTGTGTGGAGAAGAAGAGTATATTGTCAGTAGTGTGCATGCCTTCAGATACGTCGAGATGGATGGTGAATTCTTTGAGACTCCTTCTCAGTCATTTGAAATAGTTCCTCCGACCAGTCCTGTCCTTAAGCCAACTTCCCGTGTGCCCAAGGTTATTCGTGCTCCTCCTGCTATGATTTCTCTAAAAGATGCTCAAGCAGTGGTTGAAGATGGTGGTCGTACTGGATAGGGTCAACTGATCGATGTACCGTACAAGTCTGATAAATTTGGCCTGGGGTTTAGCTCTGAAAATATAGTCAAAAATCAGATTAATGCTGTAGAAGACGCTGATAGCGATTGCGACTTGGATAGCTGAATTTTCCCAACAATTGGTGACGGACTCAATAATTGGAAGGCTGAAGACACTATCCCGATTTCCTTTAGTCAGGAGTAATTGTTATTGCCTATTTTAGTGTTACAAATTTTTAATTTTTTACAATTGAACTGCTTAAAGCATTGTGTCTATGCCCGGGGCACAAGTAGCTATTTTGTTAAGGGTTTTGTCATTTTCATAAGCATATCCACATTCAATAAATCAATGGACTTTTTGCATTCAAATATTGCACTCTTTATCTTTCCTGTCATCTTTTAAACAAGCTATGCTCTCTTACACACACTCACGTAACAAATTGCAGATCCATATCCACTCTGGATCCTGTTGATAATAATTCTGCTACTGTTCATTATGACTTTGAAAATCTAATCTACCAAGCCGAGGATGGAAGTGAGGAAGATTGTGAAGTACCTAGAGAGCTTGCCAGACTGTTACTGCAAGAAGAAAAGACTATACAGCCGCATGAGGAATCAATTGAAACTGTAAATCTGGGTACTGAATTAGATAAGAAAGAAGTCAAAATAGGAGCAGGCTTGGAAAACAGTGTCAAAGAAAGATTGATTCAGATGTTACATGACTATATAGAGATTTTTGCTTGGTCTTACGAAGACATGCCACGACTGGATACTGATATAGTAGTGCATCGTTTGCCAATGAAGGAGGATTGTCATCCTGTTAAGCAAAAGGTTCGTCGCATGCGTCCTGAAATGTCTGAGAAAATCAAAGCCAAGGTTATGAAACAGTTTGATGCAGGTTTTCTGGCTGTTACTTCTTATCCTCAATGGGTTGCTAATGTGGTACCAGTGCCAAAGAAGGATGGTAAGGTGCGAATGTGTGTAGATTACAGAGATTTGAATAAAGCGAGTCCCAAAGACGACTTTCCACTTCCGCACATTGATGTTCTGGTAGATAACACCGCTCAACACGAGGTATTCTCATTCATGGATGGATTCTCGGGTTATAACCAGATTAAGATGGCACCTGAAGACATGGAGAAAACTACGTTTGTGACGCAATGGGGCACGTTCTGTTACAAAGTAATGCCATTCGGTTTAAAAAATGCAGGGGCAACATACCAGCGTGCTATGGTGGTTTTGTTCCATGATATGATCCATCATGAAATAGAGGTATATGTGGATGACATGATAGCCAGATCTCATACTGAAGAAGAACATCTCGATCATTTATACAAACTGTTTGAGAGGTTGAAGAGGTACAAGTTGAGGTTGAACCCGAACAAATGCACCTTTGGAGTAAGATCCGGTAAACTCTTGGGCTTTATTGTCAGTGGTAAAGGAATTGAGGTTGACCCGGCTAAGGTGAGAGCTATTCAAGAAATGCCAGTTCCCCGTACAGATAAAGAAGTCAGAGGTTTCTTGGGACGCTTGAATTACATTGCCCGATTTATCTCCCATTTGACTGCTACCTGCAAACCCATCTTCAAATTACTGAGGAAAAATCAAGAGATGATATGGAATGATGAATGTCAAGAAGCTTTTGACAAAATAAAGAAGTATCTCCAAGAACCTCCAATTCTGATGCCACTAGTTGAAGGAAGACCTCTAATCATGTATTTGACCGTGTTAGAAAATTCAATGGGGTGTGTGTTGGGGCAACATGACGAGTCTGGTCGAAAAGAGCATGCCATATACTACCTTAGCAAAAAGTTTACCGACTGTGAAACAAGATATCCACTGCTTGAGAAAACTTGTTGTGCTTTGGCTTGGGATGCTCGCCGACTAAGACAGTATATGTTGAATCATACCACTTTATTGATTTCTAAGATGGATCCTATCAAATATATATTTGAGAAACCTGCCCTCTCCGGAAGAATAGCAAGATGGCAGATGATTTTAACAGAGTACGATATCTAATATACTACTCAGAAAGCAATCAAAGGAATCATGTTAGCTGATCATTTGGCCCATCAAGCAGTTGATGATTACCAATCTATGAATTTTGAGTTCCCAGATGAGGATGTCATGCTTGTTACTGATTATGAAGAACCTGGACCGGATGAAGGACCCGAACTGGGATCCCGATGGACTATGGTTTTTGACGGATCTTCTAATGCATTGGGCAACGGTGTTGGTGTTGTAATTATTTCTCCCAGGGGTTGCCATACGCCTTTCCCTGCTAGACTATGTTTTGACTGTACCCACAATATGGCTGAGTATGAAGCATGTATTTTGGGACTCAAGGCTGCTATAGACCTGAGAATCAAGTTTTTGAGTGTGTACGGAGACTCAGCCTTAGTAATCAGACAGATCAAAGGAGAATGGGACACTAAACATCCGAATCTCATCCCTTATCGAGAGCGGGTGTTGACATTAATCCCATACTTTGAAGAGATTACATTCGAACATATTCCACGAGAAGAGAATCAGTTGGCAGACGCATTGGCTACCATGTCATCGATGTTCAGAGTCAGATGGGACAATGAAGCTCCCATGATCACCGTTGAACGATTAGATGAACCAGCATATTGTTATAAACTTAATACTGATGAAGTAGAAGAGAAACCTTGGTTCCACGAAGTAAAAAGATATTTAGAAACTCAGGAATACCCTGAAGGGGCATCCATCAATGACAGAAAATTTCTGAGGAGGTTCTCCGCTAAATTCTTTTTGAGTAATGGAATATTATACAAACGTAATCATGATTCGACTTTGCTGCGCTGTGTGGATAAAAGGGAAGCAGAAAAGATTATGGAAGACATACATGACGGTATTTTTGGGACTCATTCTAGTTGACATACGATGGCCAAGAAGATTCTGAGATCAGGGTATTATTGGTCTACCATGGAAGCTGATTGCCACCATCACTTCAGAACTTGTCACAAGTGCCAGATCTATGCGGACAAAGTACATGTACCTCCTGCTCCATTGAACGTGTTGACAGCACCTTGGCCCTTTGCAATGTGGGGCATTGATATGATTGGAGAGATTAAACCTACTGCTTCTAATGGACATCGTTTCATTCTTGTTGCTATTGATTATTTTACGAAGTGGGTAGAGGCAGCCTCATTTGCTTCTGTCACCAAGAATGTGGTGGCACGGTTCATCAAGAATAGTCTCATTTGTCGGTATGGCATCCCTGAAAGAGTTATCATTGATAATGGTACTAATTTGAACAACAAGATGATTACTGAACTCTGCACGCAGTTCAAAATAAAACACCATAACTCTTCTCCGTACCGGCCAAAGATGAATGGCGCCTAGAAGCTGCTAATAAGAATATTAAGAAGATCATACAAAAGATGACAATAACATACAAAGACTGGCATGAGATGTTACCCTTTGCTCTTCATGGTTATCGCACTTCAGTGCGCACTTCGACAGGGGCAACTCCTTTCTCTTTAGTCTACGAAATGGAAGCCATTTTACCGGTGGAAGTTCAGATTCCCTCTCTAAGAATTATGAAAGATGCAGGCTTAGATGAAGATGAATGGATTCAGACTCGACTCGATCAGATAAATTTGATTGATGAAAAGAGACTTGCGGCTGTTTGTCATGGACAAATATATCAGAAGCGCATGACCCAGGCGTTTAATAAAAAAGTCAAGAGACAGGTGTATCAAATTGGCGACTTGGTGATGAAGCGTATCATTCTACCTCAAGGTGATCCTAGAGGCAAATGGATTCCCACATACGAAGGGCCATTTGTAGTTAAGAAGGTATTCTCTGGTAGAGCCATGATGCTTGCTACAATGGATGGCGAAGACTTCCCACATCCCGTGAATGCAAACATAGTTAAAAAATACTACGCATAAAAGAGACCTGCTAGGTCGACGTATCTAGGCAAAAGTAAGGGCATCCCGGCGAACCAAAAGGGTTCGGGCAAAAATTAGGGATAAACATATAAAAATGTACACCCGGTAAGTCGAAAACCTGAAAAGGCGGCTTGGGCAAAAAAGGGTATCCTGGTGGACTGAAAACCTGAAAAGGCGGTCCAGGCAAAAATTAGGGATTAAAGCGTATGACTATGTCCCGTTCTCGGTCAGCTTCACCCAAGTCAAAGGGACTGAACAAGCCAATCATTTCTATCCGACAGCAGGAGATGAGAGGCTTGAAGACATAACGACAGTCGTGGAATTAAAATCAATAGGACTTTTCTTCATAGCTTTTTCTTTGTTTCTTGACAATCTCCTCTTACTAGGATTTCTGTCTCCTTGTACACAAATTGCCTGTTTATAGGCCCTCTTTCAAAATCAATACAATTTTATTTCCAAAAAGATGCTTTTGTTTTACTTTCTCTATTTTGTTTGCATAAATGTCCATTGATTTAATTTGAATTAATATATGCGTTTGAACATGATTGATGTTTACCGAAAATACATGCATAAAATAGAAATAGCAATTACTAAAAGACTTTAGGATCAAGGATAATGTCTAACCATGCTTTCCGATGAATCCAGTTGCTAATCCTATTCCCCAGCAAAACCAGTTATTTCCCAGAAGAAATTGGCATTACTAGACAGTCTGGTCATCTCTTTTATCCCCAGCCAGGTCCTGTGGAACACCATCAAACAAGAAATCAAATATCCCCCAGCTAAGAAAGGGTCATCAATACAAATACCTCCAACCAGAATATGGGGATTTATTTTCCCCTGGAAAAATTTCTCAGACGCATAATTCATTCATGCATCATTTCGCATCATATACATGCATGCAATGTTCGTATTTATTTTCACAAGCATAAAACATCTCATGCATCATGACCTGGCATGAGGCTAACTTTTTTCAAGTTAATTATCCTCCCGATACAGTCAAAATAAGGGTTCATCCAGACGGACACCCTCATCGGTTACATTTGAGATTCAGATGCATCTTTCAGATATAATCCATATGAATGTTCGTTCTGATAAGCATTCTGACATCCTCCTAATGATGGCATCTTTAAGCCCATCCCAGACATTTATTGCAAATATAACATATACAAATATTATCAGATATAGCCTAACGTACGGCTCATTCTGATTCAGCCTAACGTATGGTTCCTTCAACTGTTCCAATACGGTCTGGCATACGACCCATTTGGATATCCATCCCCTCAGATACTACCTAGCGTACGGTACATTCTGAAATGTAGTCTAGCGTATGACTATCCCTTTTATCATCAGATACAGCCTAATGGACGGCTCATTCTGCTACTCAGATATGATCTAGCGTATGATCCATTCTGATCTTTTACCATCAGATACAGCCTAACGGACGTCTCATTCTGCTACTCAGATACGATCTAGCGTACGATCCATTCTGATCTTTATTCCTCAGATACTACCTAGCACACGGTACATTCTGAAGTGTAGTCTAACGTATGACTACCCCTTTCATCATCAGATACAGCCTAACGGACGGCTCCTTCTGCTCAGATACGATCTAGCGTACGATCCATTCTGATCTTTATTCCTCAGATACTACCTAGCATACGGTACATTCTGAAGTGTAGTCTAGCATATGACTACCCCTTTTATCACCAGATACAGCCTAACAGACGGCTCATTCTGCTACTCAGATACGATCTAGCGTACGATCCATTCTGATCTTTATTCCTCAGATACTACCTAGCATACGGTACATTCTGAAATGTAGTCTAGCGTATGACTACCCCTTTTATCACCAGATACATCCCAACGGACGGCTCATTCTGCTACTCAGATACGATCTAGCGTACGATCCATTCTGATCTTTATTCCTCAGATACTACCTAGCATACGGTACATTATGAAGTGTAGTCTAGCGTATGACTACCCCTTTTATCACTAGATACACCCTAACGGACGGCTCATTCTGCTACTCAGATACGATCTAGCGTACGATCCATTCTGATCTTTATTCCTCAGATACTACCTAGCATGCGGTACATTCTGAAGTGTAGTCTAGCGTATGACTACTGTAACACCCCGATAAAAATAAGATAATTATTTAATTCAAGTTAATATTATATTTATTAATTTAATTAAATAATTGGAAGTATTGGATTATTATTATTATTATTATTATTGGAATAATAATTATTGGAAAGTATATAAGTTGGAAATAAGAAAAGAGTTCCATTTTGGCAAAAGGGTTTTTACGTGAAAAGCAGAGAAGCGGCTGAAAAGAGGAAAAAGGGCAAAGAGACAGAGCAAGAGGAAGAAGGTTGGAGAAGAGAAAAGCTTGGAGCTTAAAGATTGCCGGATTAATTCAGGTAAGGGGGGTTTATCGTCGTTTAATGGGTATTATGGGTTAACATGTAGTGGGTAGTGATAAACCGTTGAGTTGACCCTAATTGGGATGTTGAATGCTGAAAAATTGTGTTGGATAAGTTGTGTTAAAGCTGTAATTGAATCTGTATTTGTGTGAGTTGTGATTTCCCGAACGTATAGCTTTTTACGGAATCGGAATCGGAGGTCCGGAAGTCCTCCAACGGCGGAAAATGCGGAGAATTCTGCATTCTGCTTCGTGTTAGCGCAGGAACAGCTTTCTGTCTTGCGTTAACCGGTTAACCCAGGGTGTTAACCGGTTAACACTGTTGCCAATTATGAAATATTGCTGTTTTGCTTGCGTTAACCGGTTAACCCAGGGCGTTAACCGGTTAACACTGTTGTGCTTTTTGAGAAATTGCTGTTCTGTCTGCGTTAACCGGTTAACCCAGGGCGTTAACCGGTTAACACTGTTAAAATTGGCCAGGAAGCGTGTTCTGTCCTGCGTTAACCGGTTAACCCAGGGCGTTAACCGGTTAACACTGTTGGAAATTGGAAAAATTGATATTTTAACGTTGTGAATATAATTGGTGATTGGCCTATATCGGTGTGTGATATAGTAGGGATTATTTCCCGTTGTTTTGAGTAGGATAGGTATTAGTAGAGTGTGCTAATACTGTGATTGAATTATTTGGCATGACATGATATAATTATGTGATAAATATGCTGATGATGTGTGACAATATGCATAATGTTGTGAATGTATATATTATGTATGTAATTGTGGATGGACTGTTTTATGGCTTAGAGTGTGAGCATATGTCCATTGTGGATTGTTGTTGATGTTGCATGCTAGGTGATTTGGCATAGCATAATGTGGCCTTTATGGTGGTAGCTAATTCCCATGGTGAGGAATTAGTGATGTTAGTCATTTTGGACTGTTGTTGATGTTTGCATGCTAGGTGAATTAGCGTGCATAGCATGGCCCTTGGGGTGGTAGCTAATTCCCATGGTGAGGAATTAGTGATGTGAGTCACTAGGTCTCAAATGAGTGGGACTAATGAGCTTGGTAGCCGTACCTGGATTTGGTCGGTGAAGTTGAACTATATGTTCACGAATAGTCGGTACCGCATGCATGGAGTCTCATTGCATAATGTATGTATGACGTATAATATGAATGGATGTATTCCAATGTTATACGTGTGTTTGTGTTGATATTGAGTATGAGTTGCATTGGTATTGAGTATGATATTTGAGTTGATGTGCCGTTACTGAATGTGTGATGTGATTAGGGTGATGAAATGTGTTAAATTATTTAACATGACATGATATTTTATAATGCTTATTATATCGATTGAGGAACTCACCCTTACAACTATTTTTCAGGTAACGAGCAGTGATTGAGTAGAAGCTAGTGCTTGGAGTCTAGTGTAGTTTCCTTAGTGGGTCATGCTCTGGTAGATGTAACATCGGGATGGGATGTTTTAAATGTTTTATTGTTGGTTGTGAACCAGTTTACATGTAATATGCTACATGTTTTGAATGATCGATTTGATCTCTATCCGCTGCGTATTGTGCAATGCTTTATGTTTTGAATTAAATAATGAGCATGACTAAATATTATGGTGAATGGTGTGAAGTGTTTGTGTGACACCCTTAATTGCATATTTACTCTGATTGATATGTGTTGTTATTTTAATTAAATATTTGGGGTAATTTAGAAGGGTGTTACATTAGTGGTATCAGAGCATAGTCGAGTCGTAATTATTCTGTTTCCCCTGTACGGGATAGGTGTTGTGTAACCCTATCAGTACTTATTGTTTTAGCTTGTTGGGTTTTCAGAATAGAGATGGCTGGAAGAGGTAGAGATGATGCTGCGATTGCTGAGGCTCTGGGTATGCTTGCTGGAGTACTTGGAGGGAATCCGAATGTTGTGGGATTGGGAGCTGCTCGTCAACTGAGTGAGTTCCAGAAGAACAATCCTCCAATGTTCAAGGGAGCATACGATCCAGATGGCGCTCAGAAGTGGTTGAAGGAGATCGAGAGAATCTTCCGAGTGACTGAGTGTGCCGATAACCAGAAGGTCAGGTTCGGTACGCATATGCTGTCAGAGGAAGCAGATGATTGGTGGGTTGCTACCCGCACTGAGTTGGAATCTGCTGGGAATGCTGAGATCACTTGGGCTGTGTTCAGAGAGAGATTCCTGAGGAAGTACTTTCCAGAAGATGTCAGAGGAAAGAAAGAGATAGAGTTCTTAGAATTGAAGCAGGGCAACCGGTCTGTTACTGAGTATGCTGCTAAGTTCACAGAGCTGTCGAAGTATTACACTCCCTATGATGAGGCTACTGGGGAATTTTCGAAATGTGTGAAGTTTGAGAACGGGTTGCGTCCTGAGATCAAGCAGGCTATTGGGTATCAGCGGATTAGAGTGTTTTCTGATCTGGTTGACTGTTGCCGGATTTTTGAACAGGATACCAAGGCCAGAGCGGAGAGTTATCAGCAGAGGGTTGATAGGAAAGGCAAGAATCAGAATGATCGTGGAAAACCGTATGCAGCTGGCAAAGGTTTCCAGAGGCAGAGTGGAATGAAGAGGCCTAGTGGGGGAGACTCCAGTGCCCCTGCTAAGTGTTACAGATGTGGTCAGGCTGGACATCGTTTCCATGAGTGTACCAGTGCTGAGAAGAAGTGTTTCAAGTGTGGCAAAGGTGGTCACTTGGCCGCAGAGTGCCGGTTGAAGACTATGACTTGTTTCAACTGTGGAGAGGTGGGTCATATCAGTCTACAGTGTCCTAAGCCGAAGAAAGAGAACCAGTCGGGAGGCAAGGTCTTTGCTTTATCGGGTTCTGAGACTTTTGCAGATGATCGTTTGATCCGAGGTACGTGTTATATTAATGGCTTTCCTCTTGTAGCTATTATTGACACAGGTGCGACTCATTCCTTTATATCTTTGGATTGTGCTGTGAAACTTAAGTTAGAGATATCTGAGATGCTTGGAAGTATGGTGATTGATACTCCTGCGAAGGGTTCAGTGACTACTACTTCAGTTTGTTTAAACTGTCCTTTGAGTATTTTTGGTAGAGACTTTGGGACGGACCTAGTGTGTCTTCCACTAGTGCAGATTGATGTTATCTTGGGTATGAACTGGTTGGTGTTTAACCGAGTCTATATCAACTGTTTTGATAAGACTGTGATTTTTCCTGAGAATGAGGAAGGAAAGAGTTTGTTTCTATCAGCAAGGCAGGTGAATGAGGCAGTAGTAGATGGGGCAGAGTTGTTTATGCTGTTAGCGACTTTGGAGGCTAAAGATAAACTGGTGATTTGCGATCTAGCTGTGGTGTGTGATTTTCCTGATGTGTTTCCTGAAGAAGTGAATGAATTACCGCCAGAGCGTGAAGTTGAGTTCTCGATTGATTTGGTACCTGGTACTAGGCCGATATCGATGGCTCCGTACCGTATGTCTGCTGTTGAGTTAACTGAATTGAAGAGTCAGTTGGAAGATCTGTTGGATAAGAAATTTATTCGTCCGAGTGTGTCACCGTGGGGTGCACCAGTGTTATTGGTTAAGAAGAAAGAAGGTACTATGAGGTTGTGTGTGGACTACAGGCAACTGAATAAAGTGACGATCAAGAATCGGTATCCTTTGCCGAGGATTGATGATTTGATGGATCAGTTGGTTGGTGCGAGTGTGTTCAGCAAAATAGATTTGAGATCGGGTTATCATCAGATACGTGTGAAAACTGAGGATATTCAGAAGACTGCTTTCAGAACAAGGTATGGACATTATGAGTATTCTGTAATGCCTTTTGGTGTGACTAATGCGCCTGGAGTGTTTATGGAGTATATGAATAGGATTTTCCATCCGTACCTAGATCAGTTTGTTGTGGTGTTTATTGACGATATTTTGGTGTATTCGAAATCTGAAGAAGAGCATGCTGAGCATTTGAGAGTGGTTTTAGGAGTTCTACGAGAAAAGAAGTTATTTGCTAAACTGTCTAAGTGTGAATTTTGGTTAGAAGAGGTTAGTTTTCTTGGTCATGTGATTTCAAGGGGTGGTGTTGCCGTTGATCCTTCTAAGATAGAAGCGGTATCTAAGTGGGAAGCTCCGAAGTCAGTTTCTGAGATAAGGAGTTTTCTTGGTTTGGCTGGTTATTATAGGAAGTTCATTGAGGGATTTTCTAAGTTGGCGTTACCGTTGACGATGTTGACTAGAAAGGGGCAAGCGTTTGTTTGGGACTCAAAATGTGAAGAAGGTTTCCAAGAGTTAAAGAGAAGGTTAACTACTGCTCCTATTCTGATATTACTGAGTTCGTCGGAATCATTTGAGGTTTACTGTGATGCTTCATTGTTGGGTTTGGGTGGTGTGTTAATGCAGAATAAGCAGGTTATAGCTTATGCTTCGAGACAACTGAGGGTTCATGAGAGGAACTATCCGACACACGATTTAGAGTTGGCAGCTGTGGTGTTTGTTCTGAAGTTATGGAGACATTACTTGTACGGGTCAAGATTTGAGGTTTTCAGTGACCATAAGAGTTTAAAGTATTTGTTTGATCAGAAAGAGCTGAATATGAGACAGAGGAGATGGTTAGAGTTTCTGAAGGATTATGACTTTGGTTTGAATTATCATCCGGGTAAAGCAAACGTAGTGGCTGATGCATTGAGTCGGAAATCATTGCATATGTCTATGTTAATGGTTAAGGAATTGGATTTAATTGAGCAGTTTAGAGACTTGAGTTTGGTGTGTGAGAGTACTCACAATAGTGTTAAATTGGGAATGTTGAAGTTAACAAGTGGTATTCTGGATGAGATCAGAGAGGGTCAGAAATCCGATGTGCTTTTGGTTGACAAGTTGACTCTAGTGAATCAAGGCCAAGGTGGTGAATTCAGAGTTGATGAGAATGGTGTTTTGAAATTTGGTAACCGGGTGTGTATTCCGGATGTTACCGAACTTAAGAAGAGTATTCTGGAGGAAGGACATCGTAGTGGCTTGAGTATTCATCCTGGAGCTACGAAGATGTATCATGATTTGAAAAAGTTATTTTGGTGGCCGAGAATGAAAAGAGAAATTGCGAGTTTTGTTTATTCTTGTTTGACTTGCCAGAAGTCAAAGATTGAGCATCAAAAGCCGTCTGGGCTAATGCAACCGTTGGCTATTCCAGAGTGGAAGTGGGATAGTATCAGTATGGATTTTGTTTCTGGTTTACCGAGGACGATTAAGAATTTTGAAGCTATTTGGGTAATTGTCGACAGATTGACGAAATCGGCTCATTTCATTCCGATCAGAATGGATTATCCGTTAGAGAGATTAGCCGAGTTGTATATTGAGAAGATTGTAAGTTTGCATGGTATTCCGTCGAGTATTGTTTCGGACAGAGATCCTAGATTTACATCGAAGTTCTGGGAAGGTTTGCAGAGGGCTTTGGGAACTAAGCTGAGATTGAGTTCTGCATATCATCCACAGACTGATGGTCAGACGGAGAGGACGATTCAGTCACTAGAGGATCTTTTGAGGGCTTGTGTTTTGGAAAAGGGAGGTGCTTGGGATTGTTATTTACCTTTGATTGAGTTTACCTACAACAATAGTTTTCATTCAAGCATTGGTATGGCACCGTTTGAAGCTTTGTATGGTAGGAGATGTCGGACACCTTTATGTTGGTATGAGTCCGGTGAGAGCGCTGTGGTTGGACCGGAGATTGTTCAACAAACTACGGAAAAGATTAAGATGATTCAGGAGAAGATGAGAATTGCTCAGAGTCGTCAGAAGAGTTATCACGACAAGAGGAGGAAGTCACTTGAGTTCCAAGAGGGAGATCATGTGTTTCTTCGCGTTACTCCGATAATTGGGGTTGGTCGAGCTTTGAAGTCGAAGAAGTTGACACCTCGATTTATTGGTCCTTATCAGATTTTGGAGAGGATAGGGGAGGTAGCCTATCGTATCGCTTTACCGCCGTCGCTTGCGAATTTGCATGAGGTTTTTCATGTGTCTCAGTTGAGGAGATACATTCCTGATCCGTCGCATGTAGTCCAAATGGATGATGTACAGGTGAGAGATAACCTGACTGTTGAAACATCACCTATGAGGATCGAGGATCGAGAGTTGAAGCAGTTGCGGGGTAAAGAGATTGCTTTGGTAAAGGTAGCTTGGGGAGGACCAGCAGGTGGCAATGTGACTTGGGAACTTGAGAGTCAGATGAAGGAGTCTTATCCGGAGTTATTCGCTTGAGGTATGTTTTCGAGGACGAAAACTCTTTTAGTGGGGGAGAGTTGTAACACCCCGATAAAAATAAGATAATTATTTAATTCAAGTTAATATTATATTTATTAATTTAATTAAATAACTGGAAGTATTGGATTATTATTATTATTATTATTATTATTATTGGAATAATAATTATTGGAAAGTATATAAGTTGGAAATAAGAAAAGAGTTCCATTTTGGCAAAAGGGTTTTTACGTGAAAAGCAGAGAAGCGGCTGAAAAGAGGAAAAAGGGCAAAGAGACAGAGCAAGAGGAAGAAGGTTGGAGAAGAGAAAAGCTTGGAGCTTAAAGATTGCCGGATTAATTCAGGTAAGGGGGGTTTATCGTCGTTTAATGGGTATTATGGGTTAACATGTAGTGGGTAGTGATAAACCGTTGAGTTGACCCTAATTGGGATGTTGAATGCTGAAAAATTGTGTTGGATAAGTTGTGTTAAAGCTGTAATTGAATCTGTATTTGTGTGAGTTGTGATTTCCCGAACGTATAGCTTTTTACGGAATCGGAATCGGAGGTCCGGAAGTCCTCCAACGGCGGAAAATGCGGAGAATTCTGCATTCTGCTTCGTGTTAGCGCAGGAACAGCTTTCTGTCTTGCGTTAACCGGTTAACCCAGGGTGTTAACCGGTTAACACTGTTGCCAATTATGAAATATTGCTGTTTTGCTTGCGTTAACCGGTTAACCCAGGGCGTTAACCGGTTAACACTGTTGTGATTTCTGAGAAATTGCTGTTCTGTCTGCGTTAACCGGTTAACCCAGGGTGTTAACCGGTTAACACTGTTAAAATTGGCCAGGAAGCGTGTTCTGTCCTGCGTTAACCGGTTAACCCAGGGCGTTAACCGGTTAACACTGTTGGAAATTGGAAAAATTGATATTTTAACGTTGTGAATATAATTGGTGATTGGCCTATATCGGTGTGTGATATAGTAGGGATTATTTCCCGTTGTTTTGAGTAGGATAGGTATTAGTAGAGTGTGCTAATACTGTGATTGAATTATTTGGCATGACATGATATAATTATGTGATAAATATGCTGATGATGTGTGACAATATGCATAATGTTGTGAATGTATATATTATGTATGTAATTGTGGATGGACTGTTTTATGGCTTAGAGTGTGAGCATATGTCCATTGTGGATTGTTGTTGATGTTGCATGCTAGGTGATTTGGCATAGCATAATGTGGCCTTTATGGTGGTAGCTAATTCCCATGGTGAGGAATTAGTGATGTTAGTCATTTTGGACTGTTGTTGATGTTTGCATGCTAGGTGAATTAGCGTGCATAGCATGGCCCTTGGGGTGGTAGCTAATTCCCATGGTGAGGAATTAGTGATGTGAGTCACTAGGTCTCAAATGAGTGGGACTAATGAGCTTGGTAGCCGTACCTGGATTTGGTCGGTGAAGTTGAACTATATGTTCACGAATAGTCGGTACCGCATGCATGGAGTCTCATTGCATAATGTATGTATGACGTATAATATGAATGGATGTATTCCAATGTTATACGTGTGTTTGTGTTGATATTGAGTATGAGTTGCATTGGTATTGAGTATGATATTTGAGTTGATGTGCCGTTACTGAATGTGTGATGTGATTAGGGTGATGAAATGTGTTAAATTACTTAACATGACATGATATTTTATAATGCTTATTATATCGATTGAGGAACTCACCCTTACAACTATTTTTCAGGTAACGAGCAGTGATTGAGTAGAAGCTAGTGCTTGGAGTCTAGTGTAGTTTCCTTAGTGGGTCATGCTCTGGTAGATGTAACATCGGGATGGGATGTTTTAAATGTTTTATTGTTGGTTGTGAACCAGTTTACATGTAATATGCTACATGTTTTGAATGATCGATTTGATCTCTATCCGCTGCGTATTGTGCAATGCTTTATGTTTTGAATTAAATAATGAGCATGACTAAATACTATGGTGAATGGTGTGAAGTGTTTGTGTGACACCCTTAATTGCATATTTACTCTGATTGATATATGTTGTTATTTTAATTAAATATTTGGGGTAATTTAGAAGGGTGTTACAACTACCCCTTTCATCATCAGATACAGCCTAACAGACGGCTCCTTCTGCTCAGAGACGATCTAGCGTATGACCCATTCTGATCTTTCATCCCCAGTGAAGTCGCCGGCCTAATGGATGACCCAGTATGACACCCATGTCTTTAGATATGGTCTAACGTACGACGCACTTTGAAGCCCCCATCATCATACTTTCTGGATGGCATCTCTAAGCCCATCTCCATCAAGACTAACCTTTAATTAACAAGCGCAAATTTTTGGGGCATTCTAAGTGTTCAATAATCTTCCACCTCCAGATCACGAATGGCACACATATCATTCTAACTCTCTCGATTTATGAATATTGAACAGGGGAAGCTGTCATACCCCAAAATTTGCCCGTTAAGTTTTCAGGACATTTTTTCAAGACATTCTAATCCATTTTCAAGACATTAATGTTAAAGGAACAAGGGTCCAGCGCACAGGTTACCAAATCCAGAAAATAACCTAAACTAGCATGCTCGCTAGGCGAGCAAACCCTTCGCTAGGCGAAGCCCACGCGTCATTCCTCGCTCCAGCGAGTTTTGATGAATTAGCTACTGGAATCCTTCGCTAGCTGCTTGCCTAGCGAACCCTTCGCTACCTCACTCGCCTAGCGAGCTCACGAAAGACCAGAAAATTTTGGGCTTAATTCTGAGCCCACCAAGACACAATTATTATAAATACCAGAACTTCACACAGAGAAGAGGAGAGGGAAAACAGGGACAGAGAGAAGAAAACCCTAACAAGCAAACCCTAACAGAGGCAACCCGAAAAACCCTGGAGGCTAACGAAGAGAAAATTCAAGGTAAACCCCGGATACCTCGAAGGAAACTCATTTGCACAAAGGTTACCTCCGCCCAACTCAATCTGGTACAAACCATAAGAGTGATCTGCAAGTCCAACGGTGCAATTGCAATTGCAAACAGGTTTGCCACACCCCCACTATTTTATACTCCTAATTTGACATCTTCAAATACATGAGGTATTATGATTGAATTTCTAAATGTATCATTAGGTTTTGCATATGGGTTTAAGTATGTTTAACCATGTAATTTCTGTAATGGATGCCATAGGGTTTGGGGTTCCTGAAATCGCACTATTATCAAAGAAGAACCCAGAACCCGCAGCCGTTCGCTAGCACTTCGCTGAGCGAACATGTAGCGAGGGTTCGCTAAGCCTTCGCTAGGCGAGGCAGTAGCGAACATGACAGTATTTGTTTCTTCGTTTGCATTCTAATCTGTTCTGTACTTGATTGACATGTTTTTCTATTGCATCTATACGCTGTTTGCCTGACACTACTATTGTTGTGATTCTTTTGTTTGGTGCAACTCTTGGTTGCACCCTAGCTTGGTATTCTAACCCGTTTGTTGAATTTTTGTGAGGGTTCACATACTCCTGAAGAGACAGTTTGCTAGGTATTCCACTTTATTTGTGGGATACCCTTGTGAAGATTCATTTTAATTACTTGACTAATTACATCGATTTCGAACATATGATCTGGGCCCTCTCTTTGTTGCCTTACAATATTACGGCCATGTCCCGCGAATGTAAGGATACTCTTAGCAAAGACCCTTCGGTTAAATCATCATAGTCCCTCGAATGTTGCCTTCGAATACATGACTTTGTCCCTCGATGACCCTTCGTGGTAGCCTACGGTTAAAATGATGATCGTCCCTTCGAATGCTAAGGTATCCTTACAAATGTTGCCTTCAATGACCAATCGATGACCCTACGATGTCCCTTTACATCCAAAGGATAAGACTACTTACTTCTCAATAGTAAGGACAGTTTTACCCTCTTAAGGATAGGAAATACCTATAAAGACCTTGGTTAGGTATAACTCTTAAAAGCTGGCTCACAGTTTAAAATACTTTTCACACCTCACACTTTTCAAAATATCTTTTAGAAAATCACCACTGGGTATACATTCGCACCAAAATCATCGCCGAGTTATATTTTTCTAAGCATCTTTCAAAATTAAACGAGATAAACACTTCGTATACATTCGTACAAGAATCATTACAAAGTTAAACTCTCCTTTCAAAATATTTTCTAAACACACCACATCTCTCAAACACTTTCTCAAACAAGGAAAACATAAGTGAGTTAAGCAATTAAGAGCCCATGGATAACCATGGATACAAAGGGTGCTAACACCTTCCCTTTGTATAATGTACCTCCCGAACCCAAAATCTAATCAAGGTCTTTCCTATTCTTTTCCGCCTTTCCTTATTGGATAAAAGAAAAGTCGGTGGCGACTCTTGCTATCCGCGACATTGCTTTTCAAAGCAAAACACAAAAGTCAGTTCACCGTATGACAGTCTCTTCCTTTTGAGATAATATGTGATGCGAGTGATAACGCAGTGGGGGCAATACTAGGGCAAGGAGAAGCTCTTGCATGTGATCTATTATGCAAGCCACGTACTGAACCCTGCTCAAATGAACTATGCAACCATAAAAAAAGAACTCCAGACGGTGGTATACACGTTTGACAAGTTCAGATCCTATCTGCCGGGATCAAAGGTCTTTGTGTATACTGACCATGCTGCTTTAAAATATCTTTTTGCCAAACAGGAATCAAAGCCCAGGCTGTTGAGATGGATCCTACTACTACAAGAATTCAACCTGGAAATCAGAAACAAAAAGGGTAGTGAAAACACTGTTGCTGATCACTTGTCTCGGATGACCCCGATTCAAGAAACAGAAGAAACGCACCCCATCAGGGATGAGTTCACAGACAAACGTATCCTAGCCGTTACACATATCCCATGGTTTGCCGATTACGCGAACCTTGTGGTAGGTGGACTAATACCTGATGACTTTGACTCTAACAGAAGAAAAAAGTTTTTGCATAATTGCAGGTTTTATGTGTGTGACGATCTATTCCTTTACAAAAAGGGATTAGATGGCCTGGTCAGGAGATGTGTTCCAGAGGAAGAGCAGAGGGACATCCTAAAATCATGTTATAACTCAGAATATGGAAGACATTTTAGCGGAGACAGAGCCGCAGCAAAAGTCCTCCATTCGGGATTGTACTGGCCTACACTGTTCAAAGATGCACAAGTAGTGGTAAAAGAGTGCGACAGATGTCAAAGAACAGGAAACATATCCAAAAGAAATCAAATGCCTTAGAATGCCATGTTAGAGGTCGAACTGTTCGATGTATGGGTGTCATACCCCAAAATTTTCCCATTAATATTACAAGGCATTTCTTAGGCACTCCAACTTATTTTTCAAGGCATTGACCTTAAAGGAACAAAGCCCAGCTCACAACAGGCCCAATCCAGAAAAGGCCCAAACTAGCTTGCTCGCTAGGCGAGCAATTCCTTCGCCTAGCGAACCCTTCGCTATACAGCCCGCCTAGCGAAGCCTGCGAATAACAGAATTTTCGGGCTTCAGTCTGAGCCCATTAGGTCACAACAAGAGCATTATAAATAGCCAAGCTTCAGTCAGATAAAGAGAAGAGAAAAAAAAGAGAGGACGACGGAAGGAGACCCTGGCATAGAAACCCTAAAGACTAGTCCAGAGAGGTCGAAGTAAAGAAACCCTGACGGCCGCTCATCCGCACCGAAGTTACCGCCGTCCAACTCCACCCGATACCAAAAGCGATCTGCCAGTTCAGTGTTACAATTCAGCTGCAACAGGTTTGCGCATCACTATTGTTTTATGCTTCCAAGTTGTAATCTCTAAATACATAATGCATCATAATCGAATTTGTGGATATGTAGTTAGATTTTGCATGTGAGTTTGAGTATGCCTGCCTATCCTAAATGTTTGACCATATTATTTCTGTAATTGAATACCATAAGGCGCGCAGCATGCTGAGATTATACTGTTCTGAAATTCAAAACCCGCAGCCGCTCGCTAGCACATCGCTAAGCGAGCATGTAGCGAATATTCGCTAGGCCTTCGCTAGGCGAGGCAGAGGCGAACGTGACAGTCGCTAATATTTTGGATGTTATGTCCTATGCTTATCTGATCTATTCTATGTTAATTCTGCGTTGTTTGCCTGACATGCATACTGCTGTGTTCGTTTTGCGGTGTAATCCTCGATTGCACCCTGATTTGGTATTCTAACCCGTTTGCTGAATGTTGCAAAGGTTCACACACCCCAGGAAAAGATTGCTGTTTAGGTCTTCCACTTTATTTGTGGGATATCCTTGTGAAGATCTACCCTAAATTGATTAATTAATTTTAATGTAGTAATTTTAATGTATTATTTTTAATGTATTGATTTTAATGTGGAGGTTCATCCTAATTACCTAATTAACTTTAAAATATGGCCTTTAAATATGTGATCTTGGACCTCTCTTTTGCCTTACGATATTACGGTATTACGGTCATGTCCCGCGAATGTGGGGATACACTTAGCAAAGACCCTTCGATTAAATCATCATAAAATAAATCATAGTCCCTCGGATGTTGCCTGCGAATATATGATTATGTCCCTCGATGACCCTTCGGTGTAGCCTACGGTTAAATGATGATTGTCCCTTCGAATGCTAAGGTATCCTTACAAATGTTGCCTTCAATGACCAATCAATGACCCTACGATGACCCTTTTACATCCAAAGGATAAAACTACTTACTTCTCAATAGTAAGGACGGTTTTACCCTCATAAGGATAGGAAATGCCCATAAAGACCTTGGGTAGGTATAACTCTTAAATGCTGAATCACAACTCAAATACTTTTCACACCTCACACTTTTCAAAACATCTACTAGAAAATCACCACTTGGTATACATTCGTACTAGAATCATTACCAAGTTATATTTTTCTAAACAGCTTTCAAAACTAAACGAGATAACCACTTTGTATACATTCGTACAAGAATCATTACAAAGTTAAACTCTCTTTTCAGAACATTTTTAAGCAATTCACAAACACTTTTTCAGACAAACATAAGTGATCCAGCAATTAAGAGCCCATGGATAACCATGGATACAAAGGGTGCTAACACCTTCCCTTTGTATAATGTACCTCCCGAACCCAAAATCTAAATTAAGGTCTTTCCTGTTCTTTTCCGCCTTTCCTTGTTGGATAAAAGAAAAGTCGGTGGCAACTCTTGCTAACCGCGACATTTGCTTTCCAAAGCAAAAACACAAAAAGTCAGTTCACCGTATGACAGAACTGGCGACTCTGCTGGGGACTAAAAGAGAGGTTACCTTAAAAACAAGATCACTTATTTAAATTGTCTGATTTACTTTTAAGGGACTGCTTGGGTATTCTATGCTTGAGTGAAAGATCCTACACCCGGATCTAGTGTACCTTAGGTAAGTAGCAAAAGATCATCGCGACTATCCGGCGTATACTGGAATGGTCAAAATGATGGCTACGGTTAATGTGACACTTTGGATGTCCTGATGTTCCTCATGTTTACTTGAGGAAAAATTTGGCTTCCGCGTGGTGTCATCAAAGCATTAACCAGACCTTTAGAACCTTAATTGACTCATCCTAGCCATTAGAAAGTAGTGAGATAACTGACTTCGGTTCCGACTGGGGTTGGTTGAGACTCGATACTACACTCTTTGAGATTGGACTTTAGGGAAGCTTCGGTCAACCACTTGGTGTTGCACTGAAGTGGACTTAAAGGAAGGTCAATGATTGGAGATCCTTCTAGAACCCGGTTACTATTCTAGGACAGGTTGAACCAACCAAACTTCAGTGGGGAGGGTATTTACCTATGGAACTCATGCAAGCCTTAAAACCTAGGAGTTATTGTTGTGTGACTTGTTTGTGCTTGTTGTTCACTTAACATCACAACATCATAACATCATAACATCATGGCATTGTACTAACCATTTCAAGGACTTAGGGATTTAGCTTTGCTCTGTTAAACAGGTTATGGCTTCCAGGAAGACTATCCGGGTCAATCTTGTAGCAATCTCTCCTCAACTCAAGGAATTAGTATCAGAACTTCCCGATCATGCTCAGTTCATCAAAAAACATGGTTCTCTCCTCAATTTGGTTACCACTGGTTTTAGAGAAGATATGATGAGAGTTTTATTCCAGTTCTTCGATCCTAAACATCATTGCTTCACATTCCCAGATTATCAGTTGGTACCCACATTAGAAGAATTCTCCAAGTTGCTTGGGATACCTATTCTTGATCAAACACCTTTTAGTGGTTTAGAAAAGATTCCGAAGTCTGAAGAAGTTGTCGCAGCTTTACACATGACAAAGTCCGACATTGAAACCAATTGGGTGACAAGAAGTGGGGTTAAAGGTTTACTTGCCAAATTTCTGATAAATAAGGCCCGAGAGTTCCTAAAAGTTATGAATGTCCATGCTTTTGAGGATGTTCTAGCGGTGCTAATCTATGGTTTGGTGTTATTCCCTAATCCAGACCAATTCATAGACATGAATGCTATTAAGATATTTCTCACTCATAACCTTGTGCCTACCTTGCTTGGAGATATCTTGCATTCCCTTCACACTCGTACTATGAAAAGGCAAGGGACTCTCATGTGCTGCGTACCTTTGTTGGCTAGGTGGTTTATTTCGCACCTTCCTCAATCAGTCTTGAAGAATGATCAAAATCTGAAGTGGCCTCAAAGGATAATGTCGCTCTCCCATTCAGACATCCGTTGGTGTCCTAATATCAAAGAAGATGTTATCATCATTGACCGCTGCAGAGAATTCTCTAACGAACCACTCCTGGGGATAAGAGGAGGTATTACTTATAATCCAGCTTTAGCCCTCCGTCAATTTGGTTATGCTCGAAGAGATGGTCCACATGAGATAATGATCCAAGGCACTGTGTTTGACTATGACACCGATTCCCAAGGCCTCCGTCAGAGATTTGTACGAGCCTGGGGCATGGTGAAAAGAAGCACTCTAGGACAGAAAAATTCTATTCCTATGGAACCTTATCTCAGATGGGTACGCGCCAGAGCTCGTGAGCTTGTCATGCCATATCTTGCAGTCGGACCACTGATTATTGAACCAGAAGTTGAGGGAGGTACTCCTCAGATCATTCCTTATCCAGATATGCCTACCGATGTTGAAGAACTGAAGAGATCCTGGATCCAGTTGAGAGAGGAAAGGGATACTTTTGAGACTCAGTTCGTTGCAGAAAGGAAGAAAGTGTTAGAACTTACCAGTCAGCTTAATGAGGAACGAAGACTCAACGCATATCTTCGCCCAAAAAGAAGTCGCCCCTGGGAGATTTGAGCTTTCATTGTATTTTTTTATTATTATTCCTTTTGTGATGAACATTGATCAAAGAAATTAGCAATAAACAGTTCTCTCTTTTTGGTGGTTTACGCAAAGTTAAATTCCAAAAGTCCTTGAAAACATGTCATACATTGCATAGCATAACATAACATTGCATAACAGGTATTCTCAAAGATCAATATTCTTACGGTCTTCCTTCTGCAACAGAAAAATGGCTCTCGAACAAACTGTCAAAGATCTCCAGGCTCAAAATGCTCAATTCCAGGAGATGATGCTGAGCTTATCCAAAGGGCAGGAGGAACTGAAGGCTCTCTTGCTCGAAAAGAAGAAAGACAAGAAAGCTGTGAGTTACATTAACACGGGAAGAAGGCTTAAAAGACAGGCCGCGGGAGTCAAGTTTGGAATTCCGAATGGTCCAGAAGAGGAGACGGAGAATGATTCAGAGGAGGAGAATGTTGATTTCTCCAACCCTGAGGATGACGATGAAGATTATGAAAATGAACAGTACTCTCCAAGAGATGATAAGTACAAGTTGCTGGAAGAACGTATGCTAGCTATGGAGGGTCAGAAGGCGCCCGGTCTGGATTTCGAAAGTTTGGGACTGGTCTCCGATGTGACCATTCCTCGCAAATTCAAGATCCCCACTTTCACCAAGTACGATGGTGCGTCTTGTCCTCAGATGCATCTGAGAGCTTATGTGAGAAAGATTCAGCCGCATACCACTGATAGGAAGCTATGGATCCATTTCTTCCAAGAGAGTCTGTCTGGCACACAGTTGGAATGGTATTATCAGCTCGAGAGCTCTGACATCCGCACCTGGACTGATTTAGCAACAGCTTTCTATAAACAGTACCAGTATAACTCTGAACTAGCGCCTACTCGGCTACAGTTGCAGAATATGACTATGGGATCTAAAGAAAGCTTCAAAGAATATGCCCAAAAATGGAGAGATTTGGCTGGCAGAGTCAAACCCCCTATGACTGACCGGGAATTGGTGGGCATGTTCATGGGCACACTGACTGGCCCATTCTACAGCCATCTACTGGGAAGTTCTTCATCGGGTTTCACTGAACTTATATTGACAGGTGAACGGGTGGAGAGCGGCATTCGAAGTGGAAAGATACAGGCAACTACCTCTGCAAGCACCAAAAGGTCCTATCAGGGGAGGAATGAATCAAATGCTGTGTACGGTCAAAAGGGTCGTAACAAGAAGAATCGTGACCATACCATTGGAGCGGTTACGATTGCAGCATCGCCATCTCAAAACTTCCAGCCCAAACAAGACAAGCCAAGAAGGCAGTTTACCAGGATCAATATGACCTTGGCACAGAGATCCTCCTGCAAAACCCAACACTACTTCTTCTCGTTATAATCCCAATGCCAGGTGTGCATATCACTCCGATAGCCCCGGGCATGATACAAACGATTGCTGGTCATTGTAGAATAAGGTTCAGGATATGATCGAAGCTGGAGAGATTGAATTTGAGCCTCCGGAGACTCCTAATGTCATCACTGCACCTATGCCTAATCATGACAAGGCTGTTAATGTTGTGGATGACAACTCCCATATTCCTAATGTAGCTGACTTAGCATCTCCCCTCCTGATCATCAAGAAGAATTTAGTACAAGTTGGTTTATTTCCAGGGTGTGCTGAAAATTGCGATCTCTGCATACTCCGACCCAATGATTGCTTGAAGTTGAGGAAGGGTATTCAACGGCTGATGGATGATCGTATAATTCTCTTCGAAAAGATTCCCAAGGCGGAGAACCCTATTGAAGAAGTATCTGTGATTGCTAGGTCCAAAGTTCCAGTGAAGATTACCGCTATCAGGACGCCTGTGAAGATTACTGCTGAGCCCAGGGTAGCTCCCTTAATCATTACTGCACCTGGCCCAGTACCGTATTCCTCCAGCAAAGCCATTCCGTGGAATTATGGAGGTGATGTTTACATCCATGGCGTAAAGCAAGTCGATAATTCTGCTAATCCTAATGGCATTGTTGGGACTAGTAAAATTACTCGAAGTGGAAAGATCTTTCCTCCAGAAATCTCACCTCCAGTCCCCGAAAACCGAGGAAAGGAACCAGTCAACCCTTCTCAGTCAGAAGCACCGGTCGAAGTTACTACTGAAGATGTCGCCAAACAAGAAATGGAAGAAATACTGAAAATCATCCGTAAGAGTGATTTTGATGTGGTAGAATAGTTGGGGCACACCCCGTCTAAGATCTCGATGTTATCCTTGCTGTTATCTTCTGAATCTCATGCCAACGCGTTGATAAAATTCTTGAAGACCGCCCATGTACCTCAAGAGACATCTGTCGACCAGTTCGAAAATTATGTCGCCAACCTGACTGTTGACAATGGCTTAGGTTTTTCCAATGCTGACCTGACACCAGCAGGGAAGAATCACAATAAAGCTCTGCATATCTCCATTGAGTGTAAGGGGATCACCTTGTCTCATGTGTTGATCGATAATGGCTCTTCTTTGAATGTGCTACCGAAAGCCGTGCTCGATAAACTTGACTGCAAGAGCATTGAACTGAAGCCTAGTGACATTGTGGTACGTGCTTACGATGGTGCGAAGAGTGTTGTCTATGGCGAAGTAGCTCTCCCTATCAAGATAGGACCTCAAGTTTTCAACACTACCTTTCACGTGATGAACATCCGTCCTGCCTATTCCTGCTTGCTGGGACGCCCTTGGATTCATGGGGCAAGTGCTGTGGCTTCGTCTCTCCACCAAAAGCTGAGGTATCCAATAGAGGGTAAGATTGTCACTGTGTGTGGAGAAGAAGAGTATATGGTCAGTAGTGTGCATACCTTCAGATACGTCGAGATGGATGGTGAATTCTTTGAGACTCCTTCTCAATCATGTGAAGTAGTTCCTCCGACTAGTCCTGTCCTTAAGCCAACTTCCTGTGTGCCCAAGGTTATTCGTGCTCCTCCTGCTATGGTTTCTCTGAAGGACGCTCAAGCTGTGGTTGAAGATGGTAGTCGTATTGGCTGGGGTCAACTGATCAACGTACCACACAAGTCTGACAAGTCTGGTTTGGGATTTAACTCTGAGAAGATAGTCAAGAATCAGATTAATGCTGTAGAAGATGCTGACAGCGATTGTGACCTGGATAGCTGGATTTTCCCAACAATTGGTGACGGACTCAATAATTGGAAAGCTGAAGACACTATCCCGATTTCCTTTAGTCAAGAGTAATTGTTATTGCCTGTTTTAGTGTTGCATTTCTTTAATTTTTACAATTGAACTTAAAGCATTGTGTCTATGCCCGGGGCACAATAGCTAATTTGCTAAGGGTTTTGTCATTTCATAAGCATATTCATATTCAATAAATCAATGGACTTTTTGCATTCAAATATTGCGCTCTTTATCTTTCCTGTCATCTTCCGAAAAAGCTATGTTTTCTTACACACACTCACGTAACGAATTGCAGATCCATACTCACTCTGGATCCTGTTGATAATAGTTCTACTACTGTTCATTATGACTTTGAAAATCCGATCTACCAAGCCGAGGATGGAAGTGAGGAAGATTGTGAAGTACCTGGAGAACTTGCCAGACTGTTACTGCAAGAAGAAAGATCTATACAGCCGCATGAAGAGTCAATCGAAATTGTAAACCTGGGTACTGAAGTGGACAAGAAAGAAGTCAAAATAGGAGCAGGCTTGGAAAACAGTGTCAAAGGAAGATTGATTCAGATGTTACATGACTACATAGAGATTTTTGCCTGGTCCTACGAAGACATGCCAAGACTGGATACTGACATAGTAGTGCATCGTTTGCCGACGAAGGAAGATTGCCGTCCCGTCAAGCAAAAGGTTCGCCGCATGCGTCCTGAAATGTCTGAGAAAATCAAAACCGAGGTTATGAAACAATTTGATGCAGGTTTTCTAGCTGTTACTTCTTATCCTCAAAGGGTTGCTAATGCTATGGTACCGGTACCAAAGAAGGATGGTAAGGTGCGAATGTGCGTCGATTACAGAGATTTGAATAAAGCAAGTCCCAAAGATGACTTTCCACTCCCGCACATCGATGTTCTGGTAGATAACACCGCTCAACACAAAGTATTCTCCTTCATGGATGGATTCTCGGGTTATAACCAGATTAAAATAGCACCTGAGGACATGGAGAAAACTACGTTCGTGACGCAATGGGGCACTTTCTGTTACAAAGTAATGCCATTCGGTTTGAAGAATGCAGGAGCAACGTACCAGCGTGCTATGGTGGTTTTGTTTCATGATATGATTCATCATGAAATAGAAGTATATGTGGATGACATGATAGCCAGATCTCATACTGAAGAAGAACATCTCGATCATTTATACAAACTGTTCGAGAGGTTGAAGAAATACAAGTTGAGATTGAACCCGAACAAATGCACCTTTGGAGTAAGATCCGGTAAACTCTTGGGCTTTATTGTCAGCGATAAAGGAATTGAGGTTGACCCGGCTAAGGTGAGAGCTATCCAAGAAATGCCAATTCCTCGTACAGATAAAGAAGTCAGAGGTTTCTTGGGACGTTTGAATTACATTGCCCGGTTTATTTCCCATTTGACCGCTACCTGCTAACCCATCTTCAAGTTACTGAGAAAAAATCAAGAGATGATGTGGAATGATGAATGTCAAGAAGCTTTTGACAAAATCAAGAAGTATCTCCAGGAACCTCCAATTCTGATACCACCAGTTGAAGGAAGACCTCTAATTATGTATTTAACCGTGTTAGAAAATTCAATGGGGTGTGTGTTGGGGCAACATGACGAGTCTGGTCGAAAAGAGCATGCCATATACTACCTTAGCAAAAAGTTTACCGACTGTGAAACAAGATACTCACTGCTCGAGAGAACTTGCTGTGCTTTGGCCTGGGCTGCTCGCCGACTAAGACAGTATATGTTGAATCACACCACTTTATTGATTTCTAAGATGGACCCTATCAAGTATATATTTGAGAAACCTGCCCTCTCCGGAAGAATAGCAAGATGGCAGATGATTTTAACAAAGTACGATATCCAATACACTACTCAGAAAGCAATCAAAGGAAGCGTGCTAGCTGATCATTTGGCTCATCAAGCGGTGGATGATTACCAATCTATGAATTTTGAGTTCCCAGATGAAGATGTCATGCTTGTCACTGATTATGAAGGACCCGAACTGGGATCCCGATGGACTATGGTTTTTGACGGATCTTCTAATGCATTGGGCAATGGTGTTGGCGTTGTAATTATTTCTCCCAGGGGTTGCCATACTCCTTTCACTGCCAGACTATGTTTTGATTGTACCAATAATATGGCTGAATATGAAGCATGTATTTTGGGACTCAGAGCTGCTATAGACCTGCGAATCAAGTTTTTGAGCGTGTACGGAGACTCAGCTTTGGTAATCAGTCAGATCAAAGGAGAATGGGACACAAAACATCCGAATCTCATCCCTTATCGAGAGCGGGTGTTGACATTAATTCCATACTTTGAAGAGATTACATTCGAACATATTCCACGAGAAGAGAATCAGTTGGCAGACGCATTAGCTACCATGTCATCTATGTTCAGAGTCAGATGGAACAATGAAGCTCCCATGATCACCATTGAACGATTAGATGAACCAGCATATTGCTATGAACTTAATACCGAGGGAGTAAAGGAGAGACCTTGGTTCCACGACGTGAAAAGATATTTAGAAACTCATGAATACCCTGAAGGGGCATCCATCAATGACAAAAAATTTCTGAGGAAGTTCTCCGCTAAATTCTTTCTGAGTAATGGAGTATTATACAAACGTAATCATGATTCGACTCTGCTTCGCTGTATGGATAAAAAGGAAGCAGAAAAGATTATGGAAGACATGCATGACGGTATTTTTGGGACTCATTCTAGTGGACATACAGTGGCCAAGAAGATTCTGAGATCAGGGTATTATTGGTCTACCATGGAAGCTGATTGCCACCATCACTCCAGGACTTGTCACAAGTGCCAGATCTATGCGGATAAAATACATGTGCCTCCTGCTCCGTTGAACGTGTTGACAGCACCTTGGCCCTTTGCAATGTGGGGCATTGATATGATTGGAGAGATTAAACCTACTGCTTCCAATGGACATCGTTTCATCCTTGTTGCTATTGATTACTTTACGAAATGGGTAGAGGCAGCCTCATTCGCTTCTGTCACCAAGAATGTGGTGGCACGATTCATCAAAAATAATCTCATCTGTCGATACGGCATTCCGGAAAGAATTATCACTGACAATGGTACTAATTTGAACAACAAGATGATTACTGAACTCTGCACGCAATTCAACATAAAACACCATAACTCTTCTCCGTACCGGCCAAAGATGAATGGCGCCGTAGAAGCGGCTAATAAGAATATTAAGAAGATTATACAAAAGATGACAGTAACGTACAAAGACTGGCATGAGATGTTACCGTTTGCTCTTCACGGTTATCGCACTTCAGTACGCACTTCGACAGGGGCAACCCCGTTCTCTTTAGTCTACGGAATGGAAGCCGTTTTGCCAGTGGAGGTTCAGATTCCCTCTCTGAGAATAATGAAAGATGCAGGCTTAGATGAAGACGAATGGATTCAGACTCGACTCGACCAGATAAATTTGATTGATGAGAAGAGACTTGCGGCTGTTTGTCATGGGCAGATATATCAGAAGCGCATGACCCAGGCATTCAACAAAAAAGTCAAGAGACAGGTGTATCAAATTGGCGACTTGGTGATCAAGCGTATCATTCTACCACAAGGTGACCCCAGAGGCAAATGGACTCCCACATATGAAGGGCCTTTTGTAGTTAAGAAGGTATTCTCTGGTGGAGCCATGATACTGGCTACAATGGATGGCGAAGACTTCCCGCATCCCGTGAACGCAGACATAGTCAAAAAATACTACGCATAAAAGAGACCCGCTAGGTCGACGTACCTAGGCAAAAGTAAGGGCATCCCGGCGAACCAAAAGGGTTCGGGCAAAATTAGGGATAGACATATAAAAATGTACACCCGGCAAGTCGAAAACCTGAAAAGGCGGCTTGGGCAAAAAAGGGTATCCTGGTGGACTGAAAACCTGAAAAGGCGGTCCAGGCAAAAATTAGGGATTAAAAGCGTATGACTATGTCCCGTTCTCAGACAGCTTCATCCAAGTTCAAGGGACTGAACAAGCCAATCACTTCCATCCGACAGCAAGGGATGAGATGCTTGAAGACATAATGACAGTAGTGGAATTAAAATCAATAGGACTTTTTCTTCATAGCTTTCTCTTTGTTTTCTCGACAATTTCCTCTTACTAGGATTTCTGTCTCCCTGTACACGAATTGCCTGTTTATAGGCCCTCCTTCAAAATCAATACCATTTTATTTCCAAAAGATGCTTTTGTTTTACCTTTTCTGTTTTGTTTGCGTAAACGTCCATTGATTTAATTTGAATTAATATATGCATTTGAATATAATCAATGTTTACCAAAAATGCATGCATAAAATAGAAATAGCGATTACTACGAGACTTCAGGATGGAGGAGAAGGTCTAACCATGCTTTCCAAGGAATCCGTTGCTAATTCTATTCCCCAGCGAAACCAGTTATTCCCCAGAAGAGGTTGGCATCACCGGACAGACTAGTCATCTCTTCTATCCCCAGCCGGGCTCGGTTGGATGTTTCTGCCATCGGACAGAAATCGAGTGTCCCCAGCTAAGGAAGGGTCATCAATACAAATATCTCCAATCGTAATATGGGGATTTATTTTCCCCTGTAGAGCCCTCGGGAGGAGCCTTTCAGATGCATAATTCATTCATTACATCATTTCACAGCATACGCATGCATACATTGTTCGCATTTATTGTCGAAAGCATAAAACATCTCATGCATCATGACATGGCATGAAGCTAACTTTATTTTTCAGGATAATTTTCCTCCTAAGGATGGTATCTTTAAGCCCATCCCGGCCATTTATCGCAAATACAGCATCTACAAATACGATCAGATACAGTCTAATGTACGGTTTATTCTGATTCAGCTCAACATAGGACTCCTTCCACTCAGATATGAGCTAACGGACGATCCATTCTAACCTTCAACTACTCCAATACGGTCTAACTTACGACCCAGTAGGACCTGTCATTTCTCAGAGGCTACCTAGCGTGTAGTCTAGCATACGACTACCCCTCCCGGATACTGCCTAATGGACGGATACAGTCTAGCGTACGATTCAGTCTGGTATTTCATCCCCAGCGGAGTCACCGGCCTGATGGACGGCTCATTCTGCAACTCGGATACGATCTAGCGTACGATCCGTTCCGATGTTTCATCCTCAATAAAGTCACCCGCCTAAGGGACAACTCATTCTGCGATTCAGATACGATCTAGCGTATGATCCATTCTGATCCTTTATCCCCAGCAGTGTATGACTCATTCGGATCTTTATCTCATCCTGATTCGGCACAGCATATGACTCCTCCAACAAGCCCGATACGGTCTAGCGTACGACTCATTTGGATGATCTTTCCTCAGATACTACCTAGCATACAGTACATTCCGAGGTGCAGTCTAGCGTACGACTACTTTTCATCAGATGCAGCCTAACGGACGGCTCATCCTGCAATTCAGATACGATCTAGCATATGGTCCATTCTGATCTTTTACCCCAGCGGCGTATGACACACTCTGACTCCCCAGTAAAGTCGACAGCCTAATGGATGACCCACTATACGGTCTAGCGTATGACCTAGTATGACACACATGGTTTCAGATGTCGTCTAACGTACGACGCACTCTGAAGCTCTCATCATCAAACTACCTGGATGGCATCTTTAAGCCCATCTCCATCAAGACTAATTAACAAGTGCAAATTCTTGGGGTGTTCTAGTGTTCAATAATCTTCCACCTCCAGACCACGAATGGCGCACTTACCATCCTAACTCTCTCGGTTCAAGAATCTTGAACAGGGGCAGCTGTCATACCCCAAAATTTGCCCATTAATATTACAAGGCATTTCTTAGGCACTCCAACTTATTTTTCAAGGCATTGACCTTAAAGGAACAAAGCCCAGCTCACAACAGGCCCAATCCAGAAAAGGCCCAAACTAGCTTGCTCGCTAGGCGAGCAATTCCTTCGCCTAGCGAACCCTTCGCTATACAGCTCGCCTAGCGAAGCCTGCGAATAACAGAATTTTCGGGCTTCAGTCTGAGCCCATTAGGTCACAACAAGAGCATTATAAATAGCCAAACTTCAGTCAGATAAAGAGAAGAGAAAAAAAAAAGAGGACGACGGAAGGAGACCCTGGCATAGAAACCCTAAAGACTAGTCCAGAGAGGTCGAAGTAAAGAAACCCTGACGGCCGCTCATCCGCACCGAAGTTACCGCCGTCCAACTCCACCCGATACCAAAAGCGATCTTCCAGTTCAGTGTTACAATTCAGCTGCAACAGGTTTGCGCATCACTATTGTTTTATGCTTCCAAGTTGTAATCTCTAAATACATAATGCATCATAATCGAATTTGTGGATATGTAGTTAGATTTTGCATGTGAGTTTGAGTATGCCTGCCTATCCTGAATGTTTGACCATATTATTTCTGTAATTGAATACCATAAGGCGCGCAACATGCTGAGATTATACTGTTCTGAAATTCAAAACCCGCAGCCGCTCGCTAGCACATCGCTAAGCGAGCATGTAGCGAATATTCGCTAGGCCTTCGCTAGGCGAGGCAGAGGCGAACGTGACAGTCACTAATATTTTGGTTGTTATGTCCTATGCTTATCTGATCTATTCTATGTTAATTCTGCGTTGTTTGCCTGACATGCATACTGCTGTGTTCGTTTTGCGGTGTAATCCTTGATTGCACCCTGATTTGGTATTCTAACCCGTTTGCTGAATGTTGCAAAGGTTCACACACCCCAGGAAAAGATTGCTGTTTAGGTCTTCCACTTTATTTGTGGGATATCCTTGTGAAGATCTACCCTAAATTGATTAATTAATTTTAATGTAGTAATTTTAATGTATTATTTTTAATGTATTGATTTTAATGTGGAGGTTCATCCTAATTACCTAATTAACTTTAAAATATGGCCTTTAAATATGTGATCTTGGACCTCTCTTTTGCCTTACGATATTACGGTATTACGGTCATGTCCCGCGAATGTGGGGATACGCTTAGCAAAGACCCTTCGATTAAATCATCATAAAATAAATCATAGTCCCTCGGATGTTGCCTGCGAATATATGATTATGTCCCTCGATGACCCTTCGGTGTAGCCTACGGTTAAATGATGATTGTCCCTTCGAATGCTAAGGTATCCTTACAAATGTTGCCTTCAATGACCAATCAATGACCCTACGATGACCCTTTTACATCCAAAGGATAAAACTACTTACTTCTCAATAGTAAGGACGGTTTTACCCTCATAAGGATAGGAAATGCCCATAAAGACCTTGGGTAGGTATAACTCTTAAATGCTGAATCACAACTCAAAATACTTTTCACACCTCACACTTTTCAAAACATCTACTAGAAAATCACCACTTGGTATACATTCGTACTAGAATCATTACCAAGTTATATTTTTCTAAACAACTTTCAAAACTAAACGAGATAACCACTTTGTATACATTCGTAGACATGAATGCTATTAAGATATTTCTCACTCATAACCCTGTGCCTACCTTGCTTGGAGATATCTTGCATTCCCTTCACACTCATACTATGAAAAGGCAAGGGACTCTCATGTGCTGCGTACCTTTGTTGGCTAGGTGGTTTATTTCGCACCTTCCTCAATCAGTCTTGAAGAATGATCAAAATCTGAAGTGGCCTCAAAGGATAATGTCGCTCTCCCATTCAGACATCCGTTGGTGTCCTAATATCAAAGAAGATGTTATCATCATTGACCGCTGCGGAGAATTCTCTAACGTACCACTCCTGGGGATAAGAGGAGGTATTACTTATAATCCAGCTTTAGCCCTCCGTCAATTTAGTTATGCTCGAAGAGATGGTCCACATGAGATAATGATCCAAGGCACTGTGTTTGACTATGACACCGATTCCCAAGGCCTCCGTCAGAGATTTGTACGAGCCTGGGGCATGGTGAAAAGAAGCATTCTAGGACAGAAAAATTCTATTCCTATGGAACCTTATCTCAGATGGGTACGCGCCAGAGCTCGTGAGCTTGTCATGCCATATCTTGCAGTCGGACCACTGATTATTGAACCAGAAGTTGAGGGAGGTACTCCTCAGATCATTCCTTATCCAGATATGCCTACCGATGTTGAAGAACTGAAGAGATCCTGGATCCAGTTGAGAGAGGAAAGGGATACTTTTGAGACTCAGTTCGTTGCAGAAAGGAAGAAAGTGTTAGAACTTACCAGTCAGCTTAATGAGGAACGAAGACTCAACGCATATCTTCGCCCAAAAAGAAGTCGCCCCTGGGAGATTTGACCTTTCATTGTATTTTTTTACTATTATTCCTTTTGTGATGAACATTGATCAAAGAAATTAGCAATAAACAGTTCTCTCTTTTGGTGGTTTACGCAAAGTTAAATTCCAAAAGTCCTTGAAAACATGTCATACATTGCATAGCATAACATAACATTGCATAACAGGTATTCTCAAAGATCAATATTCTTACGGTCTTCCTTCTGCAACAGAAAAATGGCTCTCGAACAAACTGTCAAAGATCTCCAGGCTCAGAATGCTCAATTCCAGGAGATGATGCTGAGCTTATCCAAAGGGCAGGAGGAACTGAAGGCTCTCTTGCTCGAAAAGAAGAAAGACAAGAAAGATGTGAGTTACATTAACACGGGAAGAAGGCTTAAAAGACAGGCCGCGGGAGTCAAGTTTGGAATTCCGAATGGTCCAGAAGAGGAGACGGAGAATGATTCAGAGGAGGAGAATGTTGATTTCTCCAACCCTGAGGATGACGATGAAGATTATGAAAATGAACAGTACTCTCCAAGAGATGATAAGTACAAGTTGCTGGAAGAACGTATGCTAGCTATGGAGGGTCAGAAGGCGCCCGGTCTGGATTTCGAAAGTTTGGGACTGGTCTCCGATGTGACAATTCCTCGCAAATTCAAGATCCCCACTTTCACCAAGTACGATGGTGCGTCTTGTCCTCAGATGCATCTGAGAGCTTATGTGAGAAAGATTCAGCCGCATACCACTGATAGGAAGCTATGGATCCATTTCTTCCAAGAGAGTCTGTCTGGCACACAGTTGGAATGGTATTATCAGCTCGAGAGCTCTGACATCCGCACCTGGACTGATTTAGCAACAGCTTTCTATAAACAGTACCAGTATAACTCTGAACTAGCGCCTACTCGGCTACAGTTGCAGAATATGACTATGGGATCTAAAGAAAGCTTCAAAGAATATGCCCAAAAATGGAGAGATTTGGCTGGCAGAGTCAAACCCCCTATGACTGACCGGGAATTGGTGGACATGTTCATGGGCACACTGACTGGCCCATTCTACAGCCATCTACTGGGAAGTTCTTCATCGGGTTTCACTGAACTTATATTGACAGGTGAACGGGTGGAGAGCGGCATTCGAAGTGGAAAGATACAGGCAACTACCTCTGCAAGCACCAAAAGGTCCTATCAGGGGAGGAATGAATCAAATGCTGTGTACGGTCAAAAGGGTCGTAACAAGAAGAATCGTGACCATACCATTGGAGCGGTTACGATTGCAGCACCGCCATCTCAAAACTTCCAGCCCAAACAAGACAAGCCAAGAAGGCAGTTTACCAGGATCAATATGACCTTGGCATAGGCACTGCAGGGTATGCTAAAAGCAAATTTGATTACCCTCAGAGATCCTCCTGCAAAACCCAACACTACTTCTTCTCGTTATAATCCCAATGCCAGGTGTGCATATCACTCTGATAGCCCCGGGCATGATACAAACGATTGCTGGTCATTGAAGAATAAGGTTCAGGATATGATCGAAGCTGGAGAGATTGAATTTGAGCCTCCGGAGACTCCTAATGTCATCACTGCACCTATGCCTAATCATGACAAGGCTGTTAATGTTGTGGATGACAACTCCCATATTCCTAATGTAGCTGACTTAGCATCTCCCCTCCTGATCATCAAGAAGAATTTAGTACAAGCTGGTTTATTTCCAGGGTGTGCTGAAAATTGCGATCTCTGCATACTCCGACCCAATGATTGCTTGAAGTTGAGGAAGGGTATTCAACGGCTGATGGATGATCGTACAATTCTCTTCGAAAAGATTCCCAAGGCGGAGAACCCTATTGAAGAAGTATCTGTGATTGCTAGGTCCAAAGTTCCAGTGAAGATTACCGCTATCAGGACGCCTGTGAAGATTACTGCTGAGCCCAGGGTAGCTCCCTTAATCATTACTGCACCTGGCCCAGTACCGTATTCCTCCAGCAAAGCCATTCCGTGGAATTATGGAGGTGATGTTTACATCCATGGCGTAAAGCAAGTCGATAATTCTGCTAATCTTAATGGCATTGTTGGGACTAGTAAAATTACTCGAAGTGGAAAGATCTTTTCTACAGAAATCTCACCTCCAGTCCCCGAAAACCGAGGAAAGGAACCAGTTAACCCTTCTCAGTCAGAAGCACCGGTCGAAGTTACTACTGAAGATGTCGCCAAACAAGAAATGGAAGAAATACTGAAAATCATCCGTAAGAGTGATTTTGATGTGGTAGAACAGTTGGGGCACACCCCGTCTAAGATCTCGATGTTATCCTTGCTGTTATCTTCTGAATCTCATGCCAACGCGTTGATAAAATTCTTGAAGACCGCCCATGTACCTCAAGAGACATCTGTCGACCAGTTCGAAAATTATGTCGCCAACCTGACTGTTGACAATGGCCTAGGTTTTTCCAATGCTGACCTGACACCAGCAGGGAAGAATCACAATAAAGCTCTGCATATCTCCATTGAGTGTAAGGGGATCACCTTGTCTCATGTGTTGATCGATAATGGCTCTTCTTTGAATGTGCTACCGAAAGCCGTGCTCGATAAACTTGACTGCAAGAGGATTGAACTGAAGCCTAGTGACATTGTGGTACGTGCTTACGATGGTGCGAAGAGTGTTGTCTATGGCGAAGTAGTTCTCCCTATCAAGATAGGACCTCAAGTCTTCAACACTACCTTTCACGTGATGAACATCCGTCCTGCCTATTCCTGCTTGCTGGGACGCCCTTGGATTCATGGGGCAAGTGTTGTGGCTTCGTCTCTCCACCAAAAGCTGAGGTATCCAATAGAGGGTAAGATTGTCACTGTGTGTGGAGAAGAAGAGTATATGGTCAGTAGTGTGCATACCTTCAGATACGTCGAGATGGATGGCGAATTCTTTGAGACTCCTTCTCAATCATGTGAAGTAGTTCCTCCGACTAGTCCTGTCCTTAAGCCAACTTCCTGTGTGCCCAAGGTTATTCGTGCTCCTCCTGCTATGGTTTCTCTGAAGGACGCTCAAGCTGTGGTTGAAGATGGTAGTCGTATTGGCTGGGGTCAACTGATCAACGTACCACACAAGTCTGACAAGTCTGGTTTGGGATTTAACTCTGAGAAGATAGTCAAGAATCAGATTAATGCTGTAGAAGATGCTGACAGCGATTGTGACCTGGATAGCTGGATTTTCCCAACAATTGGTGACGGACTCAATAGTTGGAAAGCTGAAGACACTATCCCGATTTCCTTTAGTCAAGAGTAATTGTTATTGCCTGTTTTAGTGTTGCATTTCTTTAATTTTTACAATTGAACTTAAAGCATTGTGTCTATGCCCGGGGCACAATAGCTAATTTGCTAAGGGTTTTGTCATTTCATAAGCATATTCATATTCAATAAATCAATGGACTTTTTGCATTCAAATATTGCGCTCTTTATCTTTCCTGTCATCTTCCGAAAAAGCTATGTTTTCTTACACACACTCACGTAACGAATTGCAGATCCATACTCACTCTGGATCCTGTTGATAATAGTTCTACTACTGTTCATTATGACTTTGAAAATCCGATCTACCAAGCCGAGGATGGAAGTGAGGAAGATTGTGAAGTACCTGGAGAACTTGCCAGACTGTTACTGCAAGAAGAAAGAACTATACAGCCGCATGAAGAGTCAATCGAAATTGTAAACCTGGGTACTGAAGTGGACAAGAAAGAAGTCAAAATAGGAGCAGGCTTGGAAAACAGTGTCAAAGGAAGATTGATTCAGATGTTACATGACTACATAGAGATTTTTGCCTGGTCCTACGAAGACATGCCAGGACTGGATACTGACATAGTAGTGCATCGTTTGCCGACGAAGGAAGATTGCCGTCCCGTCAAGCAAAAGGTTCGCCGCATGCGTCCTGAAATGTCTGAGAAAATCAAAACCGAGGTTATGAAACAATTTGATGCAGGTTTTCTAGCTGTTACTTCTTATCCTCAAAGGGTTGCTAATGTGGTAACGGTACCAAAGAAGGATGGTAAGGTGCGAATGTGCGTCGATTACAGAGATTTGAATAAAGCAAGTCCCAAAGATGACTTTCCACTCCCGCACATCGATGTTCTGGTAGATAACACCGCTCAACACAAAGTATTCTCCTTCATGGATGGATTCTCGGGTTATAACCAGATTAAAATAGCACCTGAGGACATGGAGAAAACTACGTTCGTGACGCAATGGGGCACTTTCTGTTACAAAGTAATGCCATTCGGTTTGAAGAATGCAGGAGCAACGTACCAGCGTGCTATGGTGGTTTTGTTTCATGATATGATTCATCATGAAATAGAAGTATATGTGGATGACATGATAGCCAGATCTCATACTGAAGAAGAACATCTCGATCATTTATACAAACTGTTCGAGAGGTTGAAGAAATACAAGTTGAGATTGAACCCGAACAAATGCACCTTTGGAGTAAGATCCGGTAAACTCTTGGGCTTTATTGTCAGCGATAAAGGAATTGAGGTTGACCCGGCTAAGGTGAGAGCTATCCAAGAAATGCCAGTTCCTCGTACAGATAAAGAAGTCAGAGGTTTCTTGGGACGTTTGAATTACATTGCCCGGTTTATTTCCCATTTGACCGCTACCTGCTAACCCATCTTCAAGTTACTGAGAAAAAATCAAGAGATGATGTGGAATGATGAATGTCAAGAAGCTTTTGACAAAATCAAGAAGTATCTCCAGGAACCTCCAATTCTGATACCACCAGTTGAAGGAAGACCTCTAATTATGTATTTAACCGTGTTAGAAAATTCAATGGGGTGTGTGTTGGGGCAACATGACGAGTCTGGTCGAAAAGAGCATGCCATATACTACCTTAGCAAAAAGTTTACCGACTGTGAAACAAGATACTCACTGCTCGAGAGAACTTGCTGTGCTTTGGCCTGGGATGCTCGCCGACTAAGACAGTATATGTTGAATCACACCACTTTATTGATTTCTAAAATGGACCCTATCAAGTATATATTTGAGAAACCTGCCCTCTCCGGAAGAATAGCAAGATGGCAGATGATTTTAACAAAGTACGATATCCAATACACTACTCAGAAAGCAATCAAAGGAAGCGTGCTAGCTGATCATTTGGCTCATCAAGCGGTGGATGATTACCAATCTATGAATTTTGAGTTCCCAAATGAAGATGTCATGCTTGTCACTGATTATGAAGGACCCGAACTGAGATCCCGATGGACTATGGTTTTTGACGGATCTTCTAATGCATTGGGCAATGGTGTTGGCGTTGTAATTATTTCTCCCAGGGGTTGCCATACTCCTTTCACTGCCAGACTATGTTTTGATTGTACCAATAATATGGATGAATATGAAGCATGTATTTTGGGACTCAGAGCTGCTATAGACCTGCGAATCAAGTTTTTGAGCGTGTACGGAGACTCAGCTTTGGTAATCAGTCATATCAAAGGAGAATGGGACACAAAACATCCGAATCTCGTCCCTTATCGAGAGCGGGTGTTGACATTAATTCCATACTTTGAAGAGATTACATTCGAACATATTCCACGAGAAGAGAATCAGTTGGCAGACGCATTAGCTACCATGTCATCTATGTTCAGAGTCAGATGGAACAATGAAGCTCCCATGATCACCATTGAACGATTAGATGAACCAGCATATTGTTATGAACTTAATACCGAGGGAGTAAAGGAGAGACCTTGGTTCCACGACGTGAAAAGATATTTAGAAACTCAGGAATACCCTGAAGGGGCATCCATCAATGATAGAAAATTTCTGAGGAAGTTCTCCGCTAAATTCTTTCTGAGTAATGGAGTATTATACAAACGTAATCATGATTCGACTCTGCTTCGCTGTATGGATAAAAAGGAAGCAGAAAAGATTATGGAAGACATGCATGACGGTATTTTTGGGACTCATTCTAGTGGACATACAATGGCCAAGAAGATTCTGAGATCAGGGTATTATTGGTCTACCATGGAAGCTGATTGCCACCATCACTCCAGGACTTGTCACAAGTGCCAGATCTATGCGGATAAAATACATGTGCCTCCTGCTCCGTTGAACGTGTTGACAGCACCTTGGCCCTTTGCAATGTGGGGCATTGATATGATTGGAGAGATTAAACCTACTGCTTCCAATGGACATCGTTTCATCCTTGTTGCTCTTGATTACTTTACGAAATGGGTAGAGGCAGCCTCATTCGCTTCTGTCACCAAGAATGTGGTGGCACGATTCATCAAAAATAATCTCATCTGTCGATACGGCATTCCGGAAAGAATTATCACTGACAATGGTACTAATTTGAACAACAAGATGATTACTGAACTCTGCACGCAATTCAACATAAAACACCATAACTCTTCTCCGTACCGGCCAAAGATGAATGGCGCCGTAGAAGCGGCTAATAAGAATATAAGAAGATTATACAAAAGATGACAGTAACGTACAAAGACTGGCATGAGATGTTACCGTTTGCTCTTCACGGTTATCGCACTTCAGTACGCACTTCGACAGGGGCAACCCCGTTCTCTTTAGTCTACGGAATGGAAGCCGTTTTGCCAGTGGAGGTTCAGATTCCCTCTCTGAGAATAATGAAAGATGCAGGCTTAGATGAAGACGAATGGATTCAGACTCGACTCGACCAGATAAATTTGATTGATGAGAAGAGACTTGCGGCTGTTTGTCATGGGCAGATATATCAGAAGCGCATGACCCAGGCATTCAACAAAAAAGTCAAGAGACAGGTGTATCAAATTGGCGACTTGGTGATCAAGCGTATCATTCTACCACAAGGTGACCCCAGAGGCAAATGGACTCCCACATATGAAGGGCCTTTTGTAGTTAAGAAGGTATTCTCTGGTGGAGCCATGATACTGGCTACAATGGATGGGGAAGACTTCCCGCATCCCGTGAACGCAGACATAGTCAAAAAATACTACGCATAAAAGAGACCCGCTAGGTCGACGTACCTAGGCAAAAGTAAGGGCATCCCGGCGAACCAAAGGGTTCGGGCAAAATTAGGGATAGACATATAAAAATGTACACCCGACAAGTCGAAAACCTGAAAAGGCGGCTTGGGCAAAAAAGGGTATCCTGGTGGACTGAAAACCTGAAAAGGCGGTCCAGGCAAAAATTAGGGATTAAAAGCGTATGACTATGTCCCGTTCTCAGACAGCTTCATCCAAGTTCAAGGGACTGAACAAGCCAATCACTTCCATCCGACAGCAATGGATGAGATGCTTGAAGACATAATGACAGTAGTGGAATTAAAATCAATAGGACTTTTCTTCATAGCTTTCTCTTTGTTTTCTAGACAATTTCCTCTTACTAGGATTTCTGTCTCCCTGTACACGAATTGCCTGTTTATAGGCCCTCCTTCAAAATCAATACCATTTTATTTCCAAAAGATGCTTTTGTTTTACCTTTTCTGTTTTGTTTCCCTGTACACGAATTTTTGTTTTACCTTTTCTGTACACGAATTAATATATGCATTTGAATATAATCAATGTTTACCAAAAATGCATGCATAAAATAGAAATAGCGATTACTACGAGACTTCAGGATGGAGGAGAAGGTCACCATGCTTTCCAAGGAATCCGTTGCTAATTCTATTCCCCAGCGAAACCAGTTATTCCCCAGAAGAGGTTGGCATCACCGGACAGACTAGTCATCTCTTCTATCCCCAGCCGGGCTCGGTTGGATGTTTCTGCCATCGGACAGAAATCGAGTGTCCCCAGCTAAGGAAGGGTCATCAATACAAATATCTCCAATCGTAATATGGGGATTTATTTTCCCCTGTAGAGCCCTCGGGAGGAGCCTTTCAGATGCATAATCATTCATTACATCATTTCATAGCATACGCATGCATACATTGTTCGCATTTATTGTCGAAAGCATAAAACATCTCATGCATCATGACATGGCATGAAGCTAACTTTATTTTCAGGATAATTTTCCTCCTAAGGATGGTATCTTTAAGCCCATCCCGGCCATTTATCGCAAATACAGCATCTACAAATACGATCAGATACAGTCTAATGTACGGTTTATTCTGATTCAGCTCAACATAGGACTCCTTCCACTCAGATATGAGCTAACGGACGATCCATTCTAACCTTCAACTACTCCAATACGGTCTAACTTACGACCCAGTAGGACCTGTCATTTCTCAGAGGCTACCTAGCGTGTAGTCTAGCATACGACTACCCCTCCCGGATACTGCCTAATGGACGGATACAGTCTAGCGTACGATTCAGTCTGGTATTTCATCCCCAGCGGAGTCACCGGCCTGATGGACGGCTCATTCTGCAACTCGGATACGATCTAGCGTACGATCCGTTCCGATGTTTCATCCTCAATAAAGTCACCCGCCTAAGGGACAACTCATTCTGCGATTCAGATACGATCTAGCGTATGATCCATTCTGATCCTTTATCCCCAGCAGTGTATGACTCATTCGGATCTTTATCTCATCCTGATTCGGCACAGCATATGACTCCTCCAACAAGCCCGATACGGTCTAGCGTACGACTCATTTGGATGATCTTTCCTCAGATACTACCTAGCATACAGTACATTCCGAGGTGCAGTCTAGCGTACGACTACTTTTCATCAGATGCAGCCTAACGGACGGCTCATCCTGCAATTCAGATACGATCTAGCATATGGTCCATTCTGATCTTTTACCCCAGCGGCGTATGACACACTCTGACTCCCCAGTAAAGTCGACAGCCTAATGGATGACCCACTATACGGTCTAGCGTATGACCTAGTATGACACACATGGTTTCAGATGTCGTCTAACGTACGACGCACTCTGAAGCTCTCATCATCAAACTACCTGGATGGCATCTTTAAGCCCATCTCCATCAAGACTAATTAACAAGTGCAAATTCTTGGGGTGTTCTAGTGTTCAATAATCTTCCACCTCCAGACCACGAATGGCGCACTTACCATCCTAACTCTCTCGGTTCAAGAATCTTGAACAGGGGCAGCTGTCATACCCCAAAGTTTGCCCATTAATATTACAAGGCATTTCTTAGGCACTCCAACTTATTTTTCAAGGCATTGACCTTAAAGGAACAAAGCCCAGCTCACAACAGGCCCAATCCAGAAAAGGCCCAAACTAGCTTGCTCGCTAGGCGAGCAATTCCTTCGCCTAGCGAACCCTTCGCTATACAGCTCGCCTAGCGAAGCCTGCGAATAACAGAATTTTCGGGCTTCAGTCTGAGCCCATTAGGTCACAACAAGAGCATTATAAATAGCCAAACTTCAGTCAGATAAAGAGAAGAGAAAAAAAAGAGAGGACGACGGAAGGAGACCCTGGCATAGAAACCCTAAAGACTAGTCCAGAGAGGTCGAAGTAAAGAAACCTGACGACCGCTCATCCGCACCGAAGTTACCGCCGTCCAACTCCACCCGATACCAAAAGCGATCTTCCAGTTCAGTGTTACAATTCAGCTGCAACAGGTTTGCGCATCACTATTGTTTTATGCTTCCAAGTTGTAATCTCTAAATACATAATGCATCATAATCGAATTTATGGATATGTAGTTAGATTTTGCATGTGAGTTTGAGTATGCCTGCCTATCCTGAATGTTTGACCATATATTTCTGTAATTGAATACCATAAGGCGCGCAACATGCTGAGATTATACTGTTCTGAAATTCAAAACCGCAGCCGCTCGCTAGCACATCGCTAAGCGAGCATGTAGCGAATATTCGCTAGGCCTTCGCTAGGCGAGGCAGAGGCGAACGTGACAGTCACTAATATTTTGGTTGTTATGTCCTACGCTTATCTGATCTATTCTATGTTAATTCTGCGTTGTTTGCCTGACATGCATACTGCTGTGTTCGTTTTGCGGTGTAATCCTCGATTGCACCCTGATTTGGTATTCTAACCCGTTTGCTGAATGTTGCAAAGGTTCACACACCAGGAAAAGATTGTTGTTTAGGTCTTCCACTTTATTTGTGGGATATCCTTGTGAAGATCTACCCTAAATTGATTAATTAATTTTAATGTAGTAATTTTAATGTATTATTTTTAATGTATTGATTTTAATGTGGAGGTTCATCCTAATTACCTAATTAACTTTAAAATATGGCCTTTAAATATGTGATCTTGGACCTCTCTTTTGCCTTACGATATTACGGTATTACGGTCATGTCCCGCGAATGTGGGGATACACTTAGCAAAGACCCTTCGATTAAATCATCATAAAATAAATCATAGTCCCTCGGATGTTGCCTGCGAATATATGATTATGTCCCTCGATGACCCTTCGGTGTAGCCTACGGTTAAATGATGATTGTCCCTTCAAATGCTAAGGTATCCTTACAAATGTTGCCTTCAATGACCAATCAATGACCCTACGATGACCCTTTTACATCCAAAGGATAAAACTACTTACTTCTCAATAGTAAGGACGGTTTTACCCTCATAAGGATAGGAAATGCCCATAAAGACCTTGGGTAGGTATAACTCTTAAATGCTGAATCACAACTCAAAATACTTTTCACACCTCACACTTTTCAAAACATCTACTAGAAAATCACCACTTGGTATACATTCGTACTAGAATCATTACCAAGTTATATTTTTCTAAACAGCTTTCAAAACTAAACGAGATAACCACTTTGTATACATTCGTACAAGAATCATTACAAAGTTAAACTCTCTTTTCAAAACATTTTTAAGCAATTCACAAACACTTTTTCAGACAAACATAAGTGATCCAGCAATTAAGAGCCCATGGATAACCATGGATACAAATGGTGCTAACACTTCCCTTTGTATAATGTACCTCCGAACCCAAAATCTAAATTAAGGTCTTTCCTGTTCTTTTCCGCCTTTCCTTGTTGGATAAAAGAAAAGTCGGTGGCGACTCTTGCTAACCGCGACATTTGCTTTCCAAAGCAAAAAACAAAAAGTCAGTTCACCGTATGACAATGGGGGATAGATTTTATGGGACCCTTCCCACCATCCTTTAGAAAGCAATACATTCTGGTCGCGGTTGACTATGGGTGGAAGCAGTTGCACTGCCCACAAATGATGCAAAATGGTAATCAATTTCCTCAAGAATTGTATCTTTGCACGGTTTGGGGTACCAAGAGCACTAATTAGTGACGAAGGTACCCACTTCCTCAATAAGCTGATGGAGAACCTACTGTGGAAATAAAATGTCAAGCATAGAATCGCCACACCATACCACCCTCAAACTAGTGGACAGGTTGAGGTATCAAATCGGAAGATCAAACAAATCCTAGAAAAGACCGTCAGTGCCTCACGAAAAGATTGGTCAATCAAGCTCGACAATGCACTCTGGGCATACCGAACAATGTTCAAAACACCAATAGGTATGTCCCCGTATCAACTGGTCTATGGTAAAGCTTGTCATCTACCACTCGAACTTGAGCATAAGGCGTTATGGGCTACCAAATTCCTCAACTACGATCTTTCCAAAGCGGGTAAATCTCGGATCCTCCAATTACAAGAGCTGGAAGAATTCAGAAATCGAGCATATGAGAATGCCAAGATATACAAAGAGCAAACCAAAACATGGCATGACAGGCACATTCAGAAGAAATAACTTCAGGAAGGACAACTGGTTTTATTATTTAACTCAAGGTTGAAGCTATTCCCAGGGAAACTAAGGTCACGATGGTTGGGACCCTTTGTGATACAAAAAGTATTTGCGGATGGAGCCGTTAAACTAAGAAATCCCGCAAACGGAGACACGTTCAAGGTGAATGGGCAGAGAGTTAAACTGTACATACAAGACCAGGAGGGTGGTCCAATCGATAAAACTCGTCTCACTTAAGCAGACGGAGGACCGTCGAGCCATGTGATGTTAAACGAAGCGCTTCGTGGGAGGCAACCCATGCTTTTTATATCTAATCAGTTATGTGTGTTTGTAGGTTTACACAAGGGCTATACAAGAAGGAAACATCACGTCAACAAAAGTCTAAGTCATGCAAAAGAATGATCAACATGGCAAGCGATACCAGCAGTTAAACCGGAGAGAAAGCCGAAAACGGCAAAAAGGGGCAACCTGACACGACCACCCGTGTCAGCTGACACGGGCCATGTCAGTAGGGCGCAAAAAGCAGACAAAATGGTGGAAAAACAGTGGCATGGCACGGCCACCCGTGTCAGCTGACATGGGCCGTGTCAGGAGCACTGAAGGTGACAAGGATTTCCTAATCAACAGTGGCCTGACACGGGTCGTGTCAACTGACACGGGCCGTGTCAGAAGCACTGAAGGTCATCCCCAACCATGTTTAAAATAGTAGCCTGACACGGTCACCCGTGTCAACTGACACGACCGTGTCAACTAACACGGTCGTGTCAGGCAGACAAAAATTTTGATTTTTTTTGAAAATTTGAATTTTTCGGGGACTCACCCACTTAATTCACCATTAACCATAAATTTTTCCCGTTAACCTTATCATTATCAGATTTCTCTTACCATCTTATTATTCTCTCTCATCACTCTTACTCACTTTCTCTCAAAAACCTTCCAACCTCCATTAAAACTCAAAACCCCACCATCTAAACCTTCCATAACCCCCATTTCCACTCACCTATAGCCAAAACACCTTTCACTAATATTACTCCACTCGCCGCCCCCGTCCTAACCACGATTTCGAAAATTCCTAACTCAATAGTTCAAATAATTTCTATTTTTGCAGGTCCAAAATGCCCCCGAGGAGAATTCTCACCGGAAAGCAACAGCTCGCGGAAATGGCGAAGTCATGGAAGCGCCCGAGTCGGAATCCAAATCCACATAACATCGTGTTTGACAATCCAGAACAAGAACGAAAATACCAAATTCACCGAAGCGCAAACTTACGCGACGACGAGGTACATGTGTGAGCAGACTCTGAACGCTCTGGGGCTTAAAATGGAGTTATACCGGATGTTCTATGTTTTAGGAATGCTAGAGTTCATGAGTTTGGAAGTGCCAACATACGAGCGCATTACTCTCGAATTCCTCAGCACGTTGGAATTCCAGCTTGAAAAAGCGGTGGATAGACACGACTAGATATTATTTTGGCACTTTGCGTTTTCGGTTGTTTAATAATATCACGAGCTGTCTGTTAAGAAGTTAGCAGATACTCCGACTCTCTCTATACGGACCAGGAGCAGTCCCAGACGGGTTCTCACCTAAGTATTTATGGATTGCCATCACCGGAAGGACGAATTACACCTCCAAAGGTGCTAAGGCCTCGGGCATCCAGAATCCATGTTTCAGGTACACTCATAAGGGTTTAGCCTATACCCTGTTTGGAAGAGGCGATAGCACAGGGGTAACTACTCAGAGAGAGCTATTCTTTATGTACTTGATGGCTCAAAACAAAGGCATCAATGTAGCTGCCTTTGCAGCGGACTATTTGGGCAGAGTCGACCGAGCCGACTCCGGAGGCATATCCGTAGGGGGAATGATCACCCAAATCACTGAGCATTTCGGGTATCAAGCTGTTTTACTCGAAGACACTCCAATTGCAGGTAAGACCAAACTTGACAGACCTGCTCTAATTTCACAAGGTATGATTGATGTTGCCCCTACTTACTATTCCGTACTTATCCATAAGAGGTTTATTATCGCTCTGTCGGATCCAGACATACTTGCTATTACTGACTGTGCTAATTGGTTGTATGTGAGCGCTGACCCCGACGCGGATGGAGGCCACGAAACTGACCATTTTACTGCAAGTGAGCAATTTATGGATGACCAAGTGGTGGAAGGAACGGAAGCAGAAGAAGAAGATCCTCAAGCACCTCCTGAGCAGTTTGTACCACCACATCAGGAACCCACCCAACAGGAGGCGGGTTCATCATCCTGATCCACTGACCAATGGAGTTGGGTACAAACCGAAATAGGTGACTTGAGGACGGAATAACAACGACAAGACATCGAGCAAGCCATCAGGGGTGATGATGATAGAGAGATGAGCAACATGATACGATAGTGATGCTGCATTTCCCGCAACCACCTCCTCAGTAGGGTACTTTGAGTGCCCTCCTTCGCTATTGTTCGCAAAAATTATGGACAATATTGAGTTCAAGTGTGGGGGAGATTTTATGTTTGTATTGGTATTGTATTTTTATTTTTAGTATTTGTTATTTTGTTATTTTACTTTCATGCATTTAGATTTGATTTTTCTGTTTGATGGTACATTATGTTGCGAGTGTGTCAAGTCTGTGTTGATAGGTTGGAAATAGTCATGATCACGATTGAGAATGGATGAAAGGATCACGCCATACACCATTTCTTGTTGTGAAGGATCTCCCCAGGAAGTTGACACTGTTGAAAGTAAGATCGGACGCAACGTATACAGCTTAACCGACATGACTAAGCATTCCGAAGTAAGGAAGAAATCGCACCAAACTAAAGAGTACTGTGGATCCTGTCAAAGCTAAACCAAACAGAGTGAGTCATATAAAAAGCCAAACACATTGATAATCATGAGCGATATTCAGGTTTGTCTTTATCACTCTAAATTTGCGTAGACTCTCTAGGATTGTCACTGCGTGATACACACACTGAGGCACATTGTTTGAATTAACCCTGAGCCTTTCTAGCCATCCTGAATAATTATATCCCTCGTTAACCCCATTTGAGCCTGTATCCATTTGTTTTTTAAACCTCATAAATGTACCCCTGGTAAAAACACTTCCTTACCCTGTTCAGAGTCATGTTAATGCATTCAAACTGTGTTGAAAAGCTAAGTTTGGGGTAAAAACCCCAAAAGCTACCAAAAGCCCAAGAAAGTGCGAGAATATAAAAAAGAAAAAATTGATGAATCGAGAGAAAGAAAGAAAAAAAAAGAGAAAAATTTATAACTCGAAGATTCAGAAAGAAGCACGAAAAAGGGCATTCGGTGAAGAAAAGAAAACAAAGCAAATAAGAGAAACAAACACAGTATGTAACATCGACTCTGAACCAAAAACCCACTTGTTTTCCGTTTTTGTTTGAATAATCCATACCCTAACCCAAGTCAAGTTACAACCCGAAAGACCTCAAAAAAGTGTGTGTGTTGTATGTAGGTGATAGGAAAGAGAGACTATTCAAACTTGTAAGTGATACTGCATACTCTAAATTATGAGAGTGAAAACAGTTGACCTCGAGAGAATTGGTGAGAATATGATATAAGCTGACAGGTGAAACTGTGCTTTGAAGTAGAAGTGCGAAGGAAGCCTTACAAGAAAAGCAGGACTTGTGGAAGGAAAAGGGAAGCCGTTAGCGAATGATCTCAGCAGTGGTGGGAAACATAAAGAATTCTAGGGAGACAATGTTGTCTGAAACATTACTTGGGACAAGCAATGAGCTAAGTTTGGGGTTGTGATCAGTCACTATTTGCATTGAGTTTACATTACTGATCCGACACGAAATAGAGGCTTTGACACACTGTGCAAGCATTTGTGATACGTTTCGAGTTAGTTTTACTTCCGTCATTTTTATTTAAGAATTTTTAATCATTGTTATGTTTTACTTATATTTTAGTGATTTTATGCGTGGGATAGCTGTTTTTGTCCGACAGGTCCAGGTAGAAGAACCAGGGAACTCAAAACGAGACAATGCGAGATTCCGGCAAGCAGAGGAGCAGAAAACCCCGGTACAAGAGGCCGACACGGGCCGTGTCAGGCAAAGGGAGGGCGTGTTGAAGAATACAGTGGCCTGACACGGCCACCCGTGTCAGCTGACACGGGCCGTGTCAGGCACCACACTCAACCGTCTCACGCATGCCAGGGGCGTGTCAACCAGGACAGTAGGCTGACACGGCCACCCGTGTCAGCTGACACGGGCCGTGTCAGCCCAAGCCCAAAAATTTAGTTTTTCTCGGGCTTTTGTTCGTCAGGTTTTTTAGAGATATTTTTAGACCTGTCCAACAGCTGCTTGGAATTTTCACTATAAAAGAGGGTCTTCTGCCAAAGGAAAAATCATCTTGGAAGACGGTAAAATATAGTATTATGAAGCAATCAAGTATTACAGAGATCAAGGCATTCAGAGAGCTGAAGTTTTTCATGAGCGGGAGCGATTGAAGATCAAAGTCATCCAATTACTTATAATGTGTAATTTTTATCTTGAATTGTTTTAAACAATATGAGTAGCTAAACCCTCCAATGCTAAGGGGTGTCCCTGATTTAGAATTATAACGAATTTGAGTTTATATTTTCATTTATAATATTGTTTTTACGGTAACCTTTTGATGTGTTTATTTCTTTCTCTTTCGGATCAATCGAGATTGATTTGTGGTTACCAATTAGGCTGGACCGCCATTGATAAGGTTTTCATAAGGTTACTCTACAGTTGATATCACATAGGACTAGTGATACCCTGTATGAACCAGAGTATTCTTGATATTATACAGCTTAACTTCACCCTAATTGGCTATGGACATAGGAATTAGGGTAGATTGATTAAAGGTTTTCTCACCAAGGACTTAGGAGAAAATACCCTTAAGAACTGGTAGTAATTGATATTTGTTGATGCAATAGTGACTCAGAGTTGTTACAAGGATAAATCATACACTTACCTGACATTGTTCCTTTTTCTCTATAAACCCTTATCATCCTTCTTTACCTTTACTTTTATTATTATATTTTTACACCTAAAACCAAATTAATACTTTTTGTTTAATTGAATGATAATTTAAACTCAATATTAATTTGCAGTCTTTGAGATCGACATTCGGGGAATTTCCCCATTAATACTATAAAAGGAAAATAGTACACATGTTATTTTCACGATCAACTTGGCATACAATTGACGATTTAGATAGCTAAATAAAATAAAAATGATCTTAGTATATACTGCGCAACAACGAAATCATAATATTGACTAAATTAGTCCTTGACAACGTGTCAAAAACTTGATCGCGACTAACGTGTCTGTCCGATAATAACTGCAAGTATACAATTTATCGCGTAGTTTTAAAAGATTGTTGAACCCACAGAGACTAATAATCAAACTAATATTATCTATCGTTGCAATGCAAAGCTAAGGCTAAAGGTTAAAAGGATAGAATGGAAATATAAACGCTAATTGCTAGAGGTTTGAAAATGATGATAAAACAAGCCTGGATAATGGATTCCGTGTTCCTAAGGGATTAGGTAGAATTCGGGTGGGTACTAATTACGATTTATTACGTTCTGTAGAAAATATTGATTTAAAGGCCCCGTCTCACACTCTCGCGCTATTGACGAAAAACACACCTTCTAACCACAAGAGTTTGCTCTCGCTTGCCCGTTTCAATTAGAAAGCATATTTTGAAAACCAATGAGATCCTAAATAATGCCTAAAGTACTCTTGCTATTTTTAGGATTGATGCCTAGTTTCCACTATTTGTTCATTCCTCACACTTTCGCGCTATCGGCTAGAACCTTAGTTTGTTCTCCACTCTCGTATCAAAATAATGAAATATACAATTGGAAACTAAAACCAAAACAAAATTTAATCACAATTTCACGCCTATTGTTTCTACCGAGGTCCCGTCGGTAACGATCCTCATACGCTGGACTCAGAGATATTTAGCAAGACATTATTTTAATTAAAAACACATGATCAAAACAACTAAACATAAAAACAACATGGCATGTAATCTCGTAACGCACAATAACAAGTATAAATAATAAAACGGTAAAAACCTGAAATTAAAGAAACGAAGACTTTGAATTGAAACGAAAATGTTGGCAGACTTGTTCTTGATCCAAGAGTACAATGCAAATAAAAAGAAAACAAGTGTGACAATCCCTTGATGTGAGTTATTGTCAGTTTTACAGGTAAATTTATGCTTAATAGTAAAATGTGATTCGACAGAGCTTCTGCACAACTTGGATGCCTTTGAACACCTAAGACTATTCATATTTATAGGGGTTTACACCTTGTAACTTCCCTTGACCGTGCAAACATAGTGGAGGGAAAAGAGTGAAAGCTGCTAAAAACTGCCCACTATCGCAGAACTAATGTATGCATGAGAATGGCAAACACAATTTCTTGATCATTAAATAACATGGCAGGCTGGGATAATGGCGAACACCATATCAGCAGAATGGGCAGAAACTTGCTCTTTTGATGCTTTTTTGCCCCTTTTCTGGGTTGCTTTAGAATCCGCACTGAAACTAGCTGGCAATTGTAAAGCAAATAAAAATGAACTAAAAGGTGATAAAAAATAATGAAATAAAGAGGAATAACATGCGCAATAAGCCTAAAAAACACGATATGACTTCTCGTTATCATTTAGCATACTTTCCTCATAATGGAAATACACGTCGTCTAAGGGAGCAATATGAATATTTATGGGAATCTTTTTGCCACCAACTATTTTCTTATTTTTCTTGAGTGCAGGTACCACAATGTCATGCAAAATGTCCTTCACATCATCTTCCACTTCAATTTTAAAATCATTAACAAACACTTTTATGAATCCCATCGTAGACTTTGTGTGCTTGTTAAACATTGTATACACCCTGCTATTAACGGAACACTCCATAAATATGCTTTCATCATTACTTACCACGTCTTCACATAATGTCTCAACATCATTCTTCACATATTTTATTATATGATCCTTCTTTCTTTTGGATGCATATTTTATTTTCTTATTATTTTCTTAACAACACCAGCATGGGCTACAAAGTATTAACCTTAATATCTTCATGGACTGATCATCATCACTCACATAACTATTCTCAGGGGTCACATCATTATTCTCCTTATGAATTTGAGACTTTGAGCGATGGGGAGACTATCTCGCAATTGTATGGCAACATGCATCTGAGTTCTCATAACTCAACCACGATCATTATTCAGATCACGACGCATTAATTCCCGAACGGACTTAGTCTCCAAGCCAAGCCGGTTCATGCATGCTCGTATGATTCAACTTTCGTGGTGGATATCCAGTTCCCCTATGGGACTCAAACCCACTTTTAAGAACCATCACTCGTATGAGACTTTACCACTTTGAGTCTCTTTCATCGTATGGGCCTTATCCCACTTTGGTGTCCACCTTTCCCCCATGTCCACCATGGTTGGGGCTCAAACCCAATTGAGGCTCGAATCATTGGTCCACATCCCAATGCTTACTCACACTACGCCAAATAAGGGAAAAGAGGGCGCTTATTTTGGCCTATAACAGCGCTTTTAAGCGCCCTCTAAAGTGGCGCTGGCATAGGTAAAGACAACGCTTTATTTTCCTGGAGAAAGCGCTCTCTAAAGTGGCCCTTTAAGGGCCACATTATAGTGCGCTTTCAGAAAAAAACGCCCTCTAAGGTGGTCCATAAAGGGCGCTTTCTGGACAAAGCGCCCTCTAAAGTTGTCAATGTAAAGTGTTTAGAGGGCGCTTCCTACAGAAAGCGCCCTCTAAAGTGTTAGTTATTTTTAAAAAATTTGTTTGAAAAATATTGGGTATTTAATTGGGAACCTGTTCGCATGCTGCAAAAGTGTAAAATTCATATTGATTTCATCCTTTATCCAATGTTATATACCATTAATCCATTGATATATACAACATGAATCCATTTATATAAAACATTAATCCTCCATATATACAACATTAATATATTGATATTCATGCATGTACAACAACATTCCATACATATATGTACAACAACTACAACCTATATGATTCTTTGATCAATAATGAATTGACACAATTCATCCTTCATTTCATCCAAATGAGCTCTTGAGTAAGATTGTATTCGTCAAAGTACTACAATTAAGAGAATAAAACATATTCATGATTTAGTAACAAATTAGATGAAAATATCAGATAATATTAAAATAAACCCTAAGTTATTATTCCATACCATTTTTGGGATGTCTATATGATTAACGCAAATGATATCTCTCATAAATCTCAATACAAAAAATCCGCAATCGATCGAATTGTTTTGCTGAGGATACTACACAGAAAAACAAACATATATCATAATATATATATATATATATATATATATATATATATATATATATATATATATATATATATATATATCTATATATATATATATATATATATATATATATATATATATATATATATATATATATATAGTTAATTTCTTACAAACACTATTATAAGCAAAAAACAAATACTATTATAAGCAAAAATAAGAAACTTAATATATACCTGAACGCTGACCCAGGTAATGTCTTTCCTATTACGATAATTCTTTTTCGATCTAAATTTTAGTACTGCCCTAACAAAATAAAAATGTATATTGAGATCAATCTGACAGACATAATTAAATATACAAATACACACGAATATTTAGGGGGAATTTCACTTACGCGTCAACCGTCTTCTTCATACTCGGATATTTACTCCAATCACCCGATAACGAATCGAGATAATACACCATTAGTCTCGAAAGATCCATAGCAACCAACACCCAGTGACCACTGTAAATAAAACAAAAATTTAGATGCATGAAAATTTTCTACGTAAAAGATATACATAGATTAGAATAAATTATTAGAAAGAAAATCTAACCCGTTGCCAGAATTAAACGGTAAAAAATACAAACTGGGTGTAGTATTATCGCCGGCCATCATGAATCTATCGACTAGTTCATTCTTTACGGATGTTGGATTTTTCGTTATAAGCGTTGTGTTGATACGGGAAGCAGCAATAAAATTGAATCGGTTACACAATTCAGTTCCCCGCATCAATGTGTCATACATATACCTTAAATAGAAACATAATAAACATTAGACTACTCATTGAAATGTGTAAATAAATTGGTAACTAAGTAAATAATAGATGATCGGAGTACCATATGTATGTATGAATGACAACGATGCCCAAAATTCTTCGTGTTCAAAAAGTTGGTGCATGTCCTCCTTTGCAATTATTTCGGAATGAGCAATTCCGAAAACACCTTCATCAATATCTACACTACGGATGGCGCCGTGCATAATATCTGACTCTTCCACCATTTTCTCAGACGCATCATAATTTGAGATTTTGTCCCGGACGTCGTTGGAATTTCCTTACTAGCTTTGTCCAACATTTGACGGGAACCTAAAAATATAAATTAAATCATGACTTTTTGTGATACAACAGAATCGTTGTGTATATAATTCAATGGGTATATATATTGTGTACCTCTTTTTGAGATTTAGGATTTGTTTTTGTCCCGGACTTCGTTGGAATATCCTTACCAGCTTTTTTCAACTTTCGACGGGAACCTAAAAATTCATATAAATAAATCATGACTTTTTGTGATGCAACAGAATCGTTGCGTATATATTCAAGGGTATAATATTTGTACTCTTTTTGAGATGCAACCGACTCGATGCGTCTTGAAATCCCTTTACCAGCTTTATGTGTGGGTCTTGTAGGAGTCTAACATTACCATGTAATAAGGATTGATTAAATATCATAATTGTAGCTGATTGAAATGTGAATACTAAATATTCATAATCATTTAGAAACATAAATACCTCGGCATCTGGGAAAATAGATCTGACGGGCCATCCAACAAAGGATCCGACTGCATAGCATTCAACGTTGTCTCTGAAACAACGTCAGTAATGGTAGAAGCGCGTCCGTATCTAATACAAGGTCAACCGAAACTTTCATATATCCCAAGAGGAGGAATTAGTGAAGTAATTCACCCGAAGTGTTGTGCACTTTTCCTTGCCATTAATATGCGATAAAGTTGGTGACGATAGATACATTACGTGAAAGGTGTAATGCCGAAAACAATAATAAATGGTATGTGATAACGTGTATATGTGTCAAGTAAAAAAGTTCTATTTAATTTTCATAATAAACACTATATAATTACCTCGGGATAATTCGGTTGACAATTGATACTAGCTCGGTCACTAGTCTCTTTTGCCTCGGAACCGCACCTTTCCTCTCTACCTTGCATTCTCCTTTTGCAGGTTCGAGTACTTGTGCCCTAACTCC